>NW_011499973.1:345221-358314 GCF_000495115.2 Populus euphratica | reverse complement strand
AGATCTACAGCTCCAGATATGATCCAGTTACTAAACAGCGTTCTGGTTTAGACTGCACCGCATCTCTTTTCTAAGTTTGGCCATCACTTTATGCTTTCAATTTCAGTTCTTAAATTCATCAATCAATCCTTTCATTTATGTGATAGGCCTGCATTTAAAATGAACATTTACCACAAATTAAAGGTATCTTATATTATTAGATATGTTATTATAAAACATGCTTTAGTTAAGGAGTTATTGATACTTTGAATGCAAAATGATAAAATAAAACCTTGATAAAAATGCACTTTCAAGTACTAATCAACTATTCTTCCACCAAACTTCAAATTAAGCATATGAGGTTACAGTTAACCACTTATATATATCCATTTGTTTGATGATTATAAGCATAGTTAAAACTCAACTAGGTTCCTAGCTTTCCCCATAATCTTTTCCAGAAGTTACTTATAAACTTCACATCTTTATCTAAAATGACAGACCTAGGGATACCATGTAAGAAAATCACCTCGTTAAAGTAAATGTGGGCTATCTAAGACGCAATCATGTCATTTAACTATAAAATGGATTATTTTTTAGAACTTGTCAATAAAAAAAGAAAAGAAAAGAGAATCCATTACTTGTTAGGTATGAGGTAATCCCAACACGAAATTCATACTAACATCCAACCATAAAGCATCATGAACTAGCAATTGGGTACATAGCCCCACTTTCGATAAGAAACTTTAAGACCTTTAATAAATAGTACATCTCTTTAGAAAACTAAATACCTAACTTGTCAACTCAGGTCAACAATAATTTAAAATTATCTCAGTTACATCTATTCACTAATTCTATATAAACTTACCCGAAAAAGGGTCACCTGAATATAAATCTCTAAAGTATCAAACCCGATCACCTAGGCATATATAGTACCAAGCAGGGTAACTCATCTACTGAGGGTGTTAGCTATTTTGTTAATATTGCTAAATTGGTGCGTCAATAAAAAGGCAAACTTTTATAGAAAAGACACCAACTTTATATGCCAATTACTTAACCTATACTACCTATTTATATACTTTAAAGCTTTATGATTTATGATTAGAATAAACTCCTTCTATAAAAGGTAATTTTGTAATGTTTCAGAGCCTGAATAATAACATAATACTCTAGATCATATGTGGAGTGGTTTTTATTTGAACTAGATAATATCTCACTAAAAAGGTATTTGGCTGTCCATTTTGGATAAGAACACCTCTAAAGCCTATTCCATATGCATAAGAGTTAACTTCAAATAGTTTGTCAAAGTCAAGAAGTGCAAATACAAGAGCTTTAATTATCTTCTGCTTCATTAACTAAAAATTATCTTCGACATCATCTATCCACTTGGAATTTCTTCCCTTTAAGCACTCTATAATGAATCCAATTAAGGAGTTAAAATCTTGAATGAATCTTTTGTAGAATGATGCAAGTCCTTGAAAACTCTAAACTTTATAGATGTTTTTAGCATTGGCTATTCTACAATCACTGTGACTTTGAAAGATCAACCTGAAATCCATCCATTAATATAAAAAAATCTAGAAAAGTAACATTACTAGTGAACAACTTACATTTTTTATAGTTTATAAATAATTGCTTATTCTGTAAAGTGTTAGAGATAATTAGTAGATGCTCTAAATAAGACTTTAGAGTGAGACTGTAAATCAAGATGTTTTTAAAATAAACCACAATGAATCTATTTATGAATGATCTTAACATTTGATGCATGAACCTTATAAAAGTGTTGTGAGCATTGGACTTACCAAACTAAATAACCATCAATTTATATTACCAATTATGTGTTTTAAAGGTTATTTTCTAGTTATCTATTAGTTTGATTCTAATATGATTATAACCACTCTCGAGATTAATATTAGAAAATACCTTAGAACCTACTAATTAATCTAGCATGTCATTTAGTCACGATATCGATTATATGTACTTCATTGTTATTTGGTTAATGAATCGACTATTAACATAAATCTATTAGAAACTAACATTTTCTAAGACTAAAAAGGCTGCAACTACATACTAATAGTCTTTCAAATATACCTATTTTCCAGTAACTTCACCACCTACCTTTGTAACTCTTTAGCTTTTATAGGGATAAGCCTATGTGTTGGTTTATTTGGTAAACTAGAACTAGAACCAAATTAATCCAGTGTTATATCTCTCTTATAGAAGACAATCTTTGTGGCAACTTTTCTGACATCAAATATGTACTTTCTATTAGCAACTATCGAGCATAACTCTTAATCCAACCATTGAATCAGGATGAAATTTTATGGGTAACCTCTTGATATGTTGTTTCACCTTGGATTAAAAGTTTAGGATAGTTGGAGATTGGGAAGGGTTTAAAAAATTTAAACAGCTAGGTAAAATGCAAAAAAATGACACATGCACCCATTAAAAGCATTATTATAAGTTAGCTAAAAACAAATTCCCTCTCTTCCTTTATAAGCTACTGACATGTAGCTAAGAAAGAAAAGAAAAATAAAAGAAGGCCGATACCCTTACTTATTTTCTTTATTATTTTTAATCTTGAGGGATGCTTAGAGAAGATGAAGAGACAAGATTATAGGCATGAAAGACTAATATGGAGGTTGAGAAATCTTGGGGGAAAAGAAGAAAAAAGAAAGAGAGACAACTTAGCGGTGATAAAGGAATAATCATGGGAATGAGAGGAAGAAGAATCAATTAATAAGAAAACCTCAAAATTAAACTCAAATTTATTGGGTAAGATGGTTCTTACCATTTAATTTATGTTATTAGTTGTTTTTGACGAAGGAGATGAAGATTCCTAAAATTTTGATTTTAGGGTTTTCGAAGAATGTTTAGAAAAATTAGGATTTTAAGGAAAATAACAATGGAAGAGTATAAACTAGAGTATGAATGATGAGTTTGCCTCAAATTCAACAAATATCTGATTAGGAAGATTGTTTATGAAAATGATGTGAACTAAGATCAATGTACACAAAGGTATGTTATCCTTTAAATTTGATGGGAAATAGTGACATTTAATATTTTTTATGCAATGAAATATCTTGAGCATTATGAATTTGTATGTCATATTAATATGATTGATCTCACTTCATAATAAATGTTGTAGCATAATTTCATGAAAGACGACCTAAATTTTGTTTGGCAACATAACAAAATTAACAAGGATGTTGAATTTGAAGATAATAAAAAGATTAATGAGGTATTATATGTTTGCATTTATTAAATAAATTGCTTGACTGCTTAGTGACTTTACCTTTACCATTACCTATTTCTAATGAAAGAATTTTACCCTTTATGGAATAGGCCCCAAAGTTGGAACTGAAAACTCTACGAAAGCATTTGAAGTATGTATACATGGGAGAAGATGAGACATTACCAATGATCATTATATATGATCTTATCATAACAAGAAAAGAAAAATTATTAAGGGTCTTAATAGAACATAAAAAAGCTATTAGATGGACTTTGGTTGATATAAAAGGTATAAGTGATACAATTTTGCATGTATAGAATTCTGCTAAAAGATGATGTCAAACATGTGAGAGAGCCTCAATGTGGTAAAGAAGGAAATTCTAAAGCTACTTCACCAAGGAATTATTTATCTAATATTTGATAATCGGTGGGTAAGTTTAGTGCATGTGGTTTCTAAGAAGACCGGTCTCACTCTCAGTGCCAATAAACACAATGAGTTTGTTCTCGTAAAAGTTCAAAATGGTTAGAGAATGTGAACAAATTTTTGAAAATTAAATGCCAACACAAAAAAGGACTATTTCCTAATTCCTTTCATTGACCAGATGTTAGAGAGACTGACAAGTAAGTTATTTTTCTCTTTCTTGAATGGATTTTCTGGTTATTATCAAATAATTGTAGCAAAAGAAGATCAAGAAAAAAAAGCTTTTACTTGCCCATTTGAAAATTTTGCATATAGATGTATATCATTTGGATTACGCAATGCCCCAGATACGTTTCAATAGTGCATGATAAGTATTTTTTTGACTTGATTGGAAATTGCATTAAGGTATTTATGGATGATTTTACTATTTATGATAATTATTTTGATCATGTTTAGATAACCTAACTAAGGTTTTGGTACATTGCATTAGCATGAATTTAGTCTTGAATTATGAAAAATATCATTTTATGGTTTAACAAGGCATTGTTTTAGAACATGTAGTTTCAGCTAAGAGAATTGAAGTGAATAAGACAAAAGTTGATTTAATTACATATTTACCATATCCTATTAGCCTTAAAGAGATTTGTAGTTTTCTTGGCTGTATAGACCTTTATAGGCAATTCATCAAGCATTTTTCAAAGATTGTACAATCTTTATTTAAACATTTGCAAAAGGATGTGCCGTTTGATTTTGATGATAATTGTTGAAGGGTATTTAACAAATTAAAGGAATTACTCACTTCAACACCCATTATGCAACCACCAAATTAGGAAATTCCTTTTAAAATAATACGTGATGCAAGTGAATATGTCATTGATGTTGTTCTTGGTTAACAAATTGGTAGGAAAAGTCATGTTATTTATTTTGCATAAAAAACCTTCGATAATATTTATTGGAGTTTAAAATAATTATTTATTTTGATTTTGCAGCTCACAAGTATCTACTCTAAAAAAAAAATAAGAATCCAAACCAATGTTGCTACGATGGATTCTATTGCTCTAAAAGTTTAATTCGGAGATAAAAAGATAAAAAAGGGATTGAAAACCTAGTGGTAGATCATTTGAGTTGGATATGCATGAGGAAGATCAAATACCGATTGCATAAACATTCTCGGATGAGCAACTTTTAATACTATAAGATGATGAACCATGGTTTGCTAATATTATCAATTTTCTTATAATTAGTATATTGCCAAATGATATAAGTAAAGCAAGAAGAAATAAAATAAAAAATGACTCTAAGTATTACATATGGGATGAACCTTATCTTTGGAAAATAAGATCAAATCAAGTTAATGTGTGCCTAACAATGAAATTCATTACATTCTTACTTCTTATCATATATATACATGTGATGAGCATTTTAGACCTAAAAGAACAGTTATAAAATTTTCGGATAGTGGATTTTACTAGGAAACAAAGTTTAAATATGCCTATGAATTTTGTAAAAGTTGCAAACAATGTTAGAAAATAGGTTGTTTGTTTTATAGATATGAAATGCCGGAAAGACCTCTGTTATATTGTGAAAATTTTTATATGTGGGGTTTGGATTTTATGGAACCTCTTCCTAGTTATTTTGGTTTATTTATATATTGTTTGTGGTTGATTATGTTTGGAAGTAGGTAGAGGTGAAGGCTACGTGTACTAATGATTCTAAAGTTGTTGTAGAATTTCTCAAATCTAACATTTTCAGTAGATTTGGAATTTCTAAAGCGAAACCAAACAATTTTTTTTTGACTGAAAAGTGTTTTTCGTTGACTGTAAAATATTTTTCATTAATCGAAAAATATTTTTCATTGATTAATTTTTTTAATAACAAATAAATACAGAAAAATTTGAAATAATTTCCCAATGTTTTCAGAAAACAAACATGATTTTAGATAAACCCAATAGTAAAATGGCTGCAAATGGTTGATAGCCATTGTCCAACCTATGACCAACTGTTTGTCCTAGATCAAGCGATACACACACACACACGACCACCATATATACGTCTTATGGACCTTAGGAAGAGTAGCACTTCATATTTATAACTACAGAAAACCAAGCGTCTTGTCTTCTGTTGAATCACAACAGGATACTGAAAAATATTGAATTTGAGCCTCATGAATACAAGATCCCTGAAGTTTTTACGATTGCCTGCACCAGCCTCCTGTTGATTCTTGTTCTTCACTTAACCAAAACTCGCATTCAGATCATTCTAACAAGAAAGCACACGCGTGCTGCTTGAAAAGAGACTGCTTGCTTCGCCAGCGTAAAAGCACATAATCTTGAATAAACATAAGCTAAAAAACTACAAGGTTTGCATACATAGTGTTGAAAAGGAAATTAAATAGATACGAACATTAGATGTGGTCTGAAATAAAATTTATCTTTCAGTATTGATGGAACTTGCAAGAATTAGTGAAGACGGATGCAAAACCAATTAAATTTCTATAATTAGTGTGTTCTTTATTAAAAAGAATTTACTTAAAAACAATATTTAATTGATAAGTAAATGAATAGAATAATATTTCAGCTGGGTTTATATGACACCCAACCAGACATGAAAAAGTAAATAAGCTATATGCAAAAAAATTAAAATAACATAATCCTTAAAATAAAAAAATAGTAAAATTAATAAAAAATAAAAAATTCCACTTCTAATAGACAATTAAAAACAGACAAGTGATACAATTCATACAAAAATATCATTTAAGTTTATACAAGTGCATCATTTATTTTTTCCAATTAAATAAAAACACATTGAAATGGAGTCATGGTTTCTGTATGGACTAATTCATTTGAGGTCTTCCTATCCCTATTCCTATTCAGAATATGACCGTTCTCAGATATCGCTGACCAGAATAAACAATAATGAATCCATATTTGGTAAAACTCAGCTATCATTGAAAAATCCAAAAGCGGTATGGATATGTTGGATTATATTTGCAATCTGCAATTACAGATTCTTTTTCCTGCACGGACGAAAACATGTTAAATCAACCAAGATTTATGAAATTTTCAATGACAGATATAAATTTAGAATCTTGCAACCAAGATTTATGAAATTTTCAATGACATATATAAATTTAGAATCTTGATCACAGGTATACCATAAATTAAAATAAATTATAAAGTTTATTTTTTAATTAATTTAATATTAAATAATAAAATTAAAAAAAATATTAACAAAACAATTTGAGTCAACTTGTATTAACTTGTTAAATCCACATGTCAAGTTTTGAGATAACTTCATAAAAAGTAAATCAAAATAAAATATAAAATTCAATTCTCAATCAACCTAAGTTTAAAAAATAAAATTGAATAAAAATCAATTAAAAAATAAAAATAACATGAAACTAGGATAACCTCATAAAAAGTAAATAAAAAAAATAATCAAAGGCAACCTATCAAACCTGTCATTTAGATTATGAGATTGAGATAACTTAATAAAAAATAAATTGAAACAAATTATAAAACATAATTCATAATCAACTCAGTATTGAAAAATAAAATTCAAAACAAACTAATTTAAAAAATTAAAAAATTGATCATAATAACTCGAGCTAATCTGTTAAACTCGTAATCAGTCCAATTTTGAAGGATGAGACTAAAAAAAGAACATAAAAACCGACAAAGTCAATTTGTTAAACTCATGACTTGAATTATGAAACAGAGATAACCATAAAAAAATGACTTAATTTAAGCTGGATTAACTTTTTAAATTCACCACTCTAATCATGAGACAGAGATAACCCATGAAAGCAAATTGAAATAAATTATGAAGCTCAATTGACAATCAATTTTGTCAGATCCAATATTAAATAATGAAATTTGTAAAAAATCTAGTTAAAAAAATTAGTTAATTTAATATGAGTTAACCTGTTAAGCACTATTTTTGGATCATGAGATAAACTCATAAATGATGAAGCCTAATTCTCAATCAAACACAAATAATGAAATTAGAAAAAAAAAGCCAATAAAAAAACTAGTCATTTATAACCTATTAAACCTGCAACTCAAGTCATTAGACAAGAACACATCAATAAAGAGAAAATCCATTGTTAAAGAACATAAAACTAAAATAATCTTTTATAAAAAAAATAAAATAAAAAACCAACATGATTTTTACCAGGATCAAAATATCAAAACCCGTGATTCTAATTATGAGACCAGGATATTCCTATAAGAAACAAATCATAACAGATTATAAAGTTTAATTATCAACATACCTAATATTAAATGATAAAATTGAAAAAATTTCAATTAAAAAACCATAAAAATAACTTGAGTTAACTCGTGTTAACCTATTAAGTATTATTCTCTGAATTATCTTAATAGAAAATAAATAAAACAAATTATGAAACCTAATTTTCAATTAATCTGATATTAAAAAATAAAATTAAAAAAATTAAAAAAATAAAAGCTTTAACCAACCCAGTTAACTTATTAAATTTGCAATCCATGTTACGAAAATAAAATAATTTAATAAAAAATAAATTTAATATTACAAGATAAAATTAAAAATATATATATTAATTAAAAAAATTCAAAAAAAATTCAAAAATTCAAAAAAAAAACAAAACAAAGGCAAATGTTTTTGTTTTAAAGACCACAGACTAAAACTTGTGGGAAATTATTACTATTGTTGCTAGTACTTCCCGACATGTTTCAGCGTAATGTTAATTAATTAACTACACACCAGGTCAGAGACAGGAGGGGCAACTGGAAGTCGGAAAGCTCTGCAATGAGCTCTTAGGTAGGTTTCCAAGACAAATACATCCACCTTTGGGAGATTTTTACATATTTTGTTCTTATTTTATTAATGGAAATCTTTGGTGTTCGTATCACATAACTGCAAGTAAATTCTTCAAAACTTAAAAGAAACGGACAGGAAGGGAACTATCATCAAGCTTCTTCGTTGCGGCTCGAAAGATATTTTACCACATGCAAGTATTTGAATGCATGAGAGCAGATGGAAGAGGAGGAAGAAACACTTTATAAACAGACAATGCAAGGAAGGACCACCACTATAATGTAATTAATGACTTTGTTTTTCATTTTGTTTGTTCTTTCCAAAATATCAACCAACAAATCTTCACATTACTCTATATATATATATATATATATAGTATGTATGTATGTACTCTTTGCTAGTTGCTTTCTAAACACAGAGACAATGGAAAACCCAAAGTAGTGACATTTGCATAAAAATCTACAAATTATTGATTGGAGCTGAAAGACCATTCATTCTTCAAAAGTTAATGTTGAAACCACAACAAAGAAAGCTTGTACCTTCTCTAAGTTTAATCATCAAAGTATTTATTAGAGTTATCAATTGGGTTTATTACAAGGTCTAAAACTAAAAAAATTCAAGAGAGATCTATTGGACTGATTGTAGATATTTAAGTTAATTAATTTTGAATTTATTAGATTAAACTTTTTTATATTGTTTGCAACATATAAGATGTTATATGAAGAATTTTGCTTTTATTATAGTTAGACCGGAAACTAGACATTATAATTCTTACATCCATACATGTTGCACGCAATCATTTATGCAGACAAGATGGAATAAAGTGTTTAAAGTTAGGTCATAAGTTTTTGCCTTTTGTTTCCCTATAATTTATAAACTTTTAATTTAACAAGTATTTATCTTTTATAGGAAAGTAGGGTGACAACAATTATGATTATTTTAACAATGGTTTCCATGTCATTAGCTTATGTTTCCTTTGTTTAATGTATTTTCTCATTGACAATGTTTCTTTATCATTTAAGAACACTAGAAACAATTTTGGACTTATTTTTTTAATGTATAATTTGATATTAATAAACATAACTTTTAATTTAATTATTGGATTTGACTGAAATTTTCCTAGAAGTTTTTAGAGGTCTTGTTTTATATTGGATTAAAATTTCAAGTCAATTAAACATTTAGAAGGCCTTGCAATAAGGTCTACAAGCTATTATACAAGAATCGTATTAATTTCTTAAATGATTTAGGATTCTTTTTATTTTATTTTATTTAGAATTCTTTTATTATTTTTTTAACATTGTTTAGCATGTTCTTGCCTATTTTAAAAAAATATTATTTTATTGAGGTTTTAAAAATTAACAAGATATGAATTAATTATTCAAAAATAAAACTTGTGTGTGAGAGTATGCTTTTACAACTGGTTCCTCATGGAACTATTCTGAATTATCAAAGAATTAATTAAGCTTCATGATATCTTTCATACTTATTGTTTCCATTTTTTAATAGGTGTTGGGTAGAGTTTTAGTTTTTATAATCTTAGTATTTTGATACATTTTATTGTTGTGTCAAATTCAATCACAAGTCTGAATTTAGCTTTCTTAGAAAATATCAATTTGATTGTTTTTTTTTTAAATCTTTATACCTGTAAGTTTCATATTAGTTTGTCAAATTAAGGCTTTAAAATCATGTTATATGTATTTACCTTTTAGTTTCCGTATTATTCATCATTGTTGTCATATAAAAACCTAGTTGCTACAAAAGTTGAAAAAAATATAAATTATTTGTGATGTAGTTATTTACAATTTAAAAACTAAAAAGAAAGAAAAAGAAGATCAAAATCAAGTTAATATATTTTTCAAAAACAAGCCAACATCAAAACAAGGTGATGATTTGAGGTCAAATCATTTTGAGAAGAAGAGGAATAAAATGAATCAACAAGCATTACCAAATGATCTATTAGAGATATCAATTTGGCCTATTAAAAGGTCTAAAACTTAGAGGACCCAAAAGGAATTAATTGGGTTAATTATGGATATTTGGGTTAACAAATTGTAAATATCATTGACTAGATCTTTGTGCACTATTTGATATATATTTGAAGCTACAAAATTTTTTTTCTTTGATTCTAGTTGAGATAAAAACTAGACATCATAATCTTTCCATTCATATATGATAGATCCATTAATTAATCTAGAAGAGGTAGAACAATGTGTTTAAAGTCATGCCAAAAGTTATTCTATAGGTTTTGCAATTTGTTTCCTTATAATTTATGGACTTCTTATTTAGTAATTTTTTTATTTTTACTAGGAAAGTATAGGTGACAACAATAATGATTATTCTAGCAAGGATTTCCATGACAACAACTTATGTTTGTGTTTATTTTATGAATTTTGTCATTGACAAAGTTTCTTTATCATTTAAAGACATTAGAGGCAACTTGAGGCTTATTTTTTTTAATGCACTCATTTATACCAATAATTATAACTTTTTGTTAATGCACTCGTTTATACCAATAATTATAACTTTTAATCTGATCATTAAATATAGCTAAAATGTTATCAAAATTTTAAAAAGATCTTTTTTTATATTAAATTATAATTCCTGGTCAATCATATATCAGAAAAGTCTTGTGATAAGATCCACAAGCAACTTTATGAAAATTGTAATAGTTTCCTAGTTGATTTATGATTCTTTTTCTATTTTATTTAGAACTTTTTATTATTTTTTCTATTATAAATGGAGTTATTTAGTTTATATTTAGATTTTAAAATTAATAAAAGATGTATTAATTATTAAAAAATAAAACTATATGTAAGAGTTTCTTCCAAATAGATCCCCCACCATTATTCAGCATTCTCCCAGCTGAACTTCCTATCTAAAGTTAAGGTTCTTTGCATGGAATAGCCAAATCCGAATCTTGTGTAAATTCCTATAAAGCCCATCATTGACACGCATCATGATAAATTGTTGCAACCTCTAAGAAGTCACTGTGACACGTAGCTTTCTCAATAACAGCCGAGTATAGTGCATACCTTAGTAAGATGCACATCTTGTGAGTTCGGCGCCAACCTTTCTCATTAATCATTTATGGATGTCAACCTTTCCCACCAATAGTCATCATGCCTAACCTTACTATATATCTACAACTTTAAGTTTTATGATGTGATTTTATGTAATGAAGGTGTATAAATAACAACAGTCACAGGTAACAAGACATATGATTGAACAAGGCAACACAAGGCCATACAAGATCACAAAACAACACACACATGACCATCACTCTCTCTCTCTTATATTCTTGTTCTCGTTATTATACTTCCCTTTCCTCTTATAATTTGTTGAATTAAGCATAAAAAGATGATAGGGAACTTGTTTTTGTAAGAGAGCATGAAGGGGCTAACCTAGACAGCTCAGCCTAGGACGGAGTAGTGGGAGGCACAAATCCAATTTGAGATCTTTATGACTTCATCAAAAACAAGTTCTTGATGAACAACAACATTTATGAGAACAATTAAAAAAATTAATCAGCTGCCATTACTTTAATTGTAGATTGTTAAACAAAAAAGTACAGAGATGAATTACACGTGCATGATATTAAGCGGCAAGGCACCCAGACAAACACTAGAAGACATACATTGATCTCCTGAAGGATAAGAAAAAACGAGATGTCCTTGATAATCATCATTCTTTAACAAACTCAATCTTAACGCCAGAGATGACAACAGGATCACTAACACTATTAGACCTGGGCACCAAAGCCACCACAATGCTATCATCATCATCAGTTTCCAAGTCTTCCAACAATTCTGTAATCCCCAATATCAATCTTGTCTTGGACTTCTTCGCATGCTTATGAGACACATTAACAAAGCTCCCAGCAAACTCTGTATTTTCTGGTTTAGAAGGCATCTCAAGGTCATCATTTATGAACACGTCAAACTTCACGAATTTTCCTTTGTCGTATTCTATCCCTTCTATCACTAAAACTTCATCTTCCTCTTCTTTCTCTTTCCTGCTTCTTGATTTCTTTGGTCTTGAAACTACAGTAACTATGGTTTTGTCTAAGACTAAAGGGAATGCAGTGATCGGTGTTAATGCAGTTTTTGTTTCAGCTGCTTTCTTTCCCAACCTTCTTGGAATTGGTTTTGATTTTAGCCAAGGAATTTCAACATTTTGATAAGTATACCTTAGCCTTCTATTGTCAAGACAATCTCTAACCTTACAACGAACAAGCTCTGCATTCTCATTATAGAAAAGAAACTCTGAATTAAGCCAATCAGGATCACTGATATCCCTCCTAATTCCTCCAGGTATAGTCTTCCATATCGTCCACATTCGGTCAACATTTGAGTGATGACAAAAAAATATCGGATCTCTCGCAGCTGAGTAAAAATTGCCCATGTCTTCGGTATTTTCTTGAGTTGGATCACCGGCCCATCTGTGAATATTATTGTGAGGGCTGTTCTCAATCGTCCCAGCTCCAGGACGAGAATCGTCACCAGCACGGTATGGTTTTCCAAAAAAGAGTGTTGGTTTTGCTGCACCAGACACCATTTGCTTGTACATTACTCTAAGATTACTAGAGTATACTTTATTTGCGTTTGTGGGGTTGGGGTCTCCCGCTGCATAATCAAGATCTAGCAATACAGGAGGTTGGTGATTCTG
>NW_011499973.1:343264-344745 GCF_000495115.2 Populus euphratica | reverse complement strand
ATTTTTAAAATACAAAAATAAATAGAGTATTTATCTAAATGAGCATTGTTTGAAGTAACAACCAAGTCTTATTCAAAACAATATAGCAATTAATGATGACGAATGTTGTGCTATAATTAGAATTCTAAAACATATAACTTCCAAGAGAAACCGTGTGAATAAACAATATAAATTATACTAGGAATATGTATTTATTATAGAAAATTTGTATTGCTCTATATGATTTATAGTTAATGTAAAACTCAATTAATGTAACTTTAAAAATAAATTGCCCAACAAATAGAAAAGAAAACCAGTGCTATGTATACAATTTCTTTTGCAACATTATGTAATTTAAAGGCTATGCATCTAAGATGGAAAAGGCGACTAACATTACTTACCACAATATTACAAGAACATGCAAGCCATGGTTAATTAGCTCAATTGAATCCACATTTGCCTAGATACCTAGGTTTAGTCCTAGGATATAGTCCAATAACAAGCATTCGAATGAAAATGTTTAGAAGTTCTAACTTAATCTTAAATATCATATGGCTATACAAAAAGATCACCATAACAAGTTTATATCAATTGGTGTATGATTGACTATAAGGTACACTTTACCCCATCAACATTCAAATTGAGATATGAATCCTCGGGTGTTAGATGTGTTAGATAATAAGAATAAAGGTAAACAGTTGACACTCCTTTACTTTTTAATTTTTTTACTTGTTTTTATAAATGTTAGAATTATAATAATAATTAAATTGTATAATATATTATTGTTGTTATTGTTAATGCAACGGGTATTCCTTCAAGATAGAATGTGGTATGCAATTTGTAATTAATCACATAAGTAGGAATTTATGGTATGTTATGACATTGTGATTTGACTTTGTATATATTACATTTGAATGTAATAGCAGGATCCCTACATAAGAAATATTAATTAATTGTAATAGCATAAATTATATCATGAATATATAGATAATGATACTTTAAGATAATTGATGTGCGAGATAGTCGATAGACGAATGGATATTGTTGTGAAGTAGGTGTTGACACTTTGATATTGTTGTTTTGAACTAAATAACTATGCTTTTAATTAATGGAGTATTTTTTTCTTTGATGTTGATACGGGGGGAACTAGTTATTCTGTAGTGGGATAATGACGTTAGTGTCTGCTAATGAGTGTTATGTTATAGAACTAGTTACCCGATAATGAGTTATGTTGAGGAATTAGTTACTTAGTAATGGTGTTGTTGCATGTATGAGGCATTGCGACGATCGTCTACCTTAAAAAATTATTTGTAATTGTAATAGATAGGTATATAGTTTATTTTAGTGACATGATTAAAATATTGATGTCTTTTCTTAAGTACAGGAGTGTCGAAGTAATAAATAACCCAGCAAGACTGGGATCGAACCACATAGAGGTTAACTACATAAATTATAAACAACAACAACAACAACAACAACAACAACAATAATAATAATAATAA
>NW_011499973.1:325881-341531 GCF_000495115.2 Populus euphratica | reverse complement strand
ATTAATATTTCATCTCAAAGTTCTCATCTTCATCTTCTTCTCCTTCTTTTTCTTTATTATTATTATTATTATTATTATTATTATTATTATTAGTATTAGTATTAGTATTACTATTACTATTACTATTACTATTACTATTACTATTATTATTATTAGTGTTATTACTACTACTACTAGTATTGTTGTTGTTATTACTATTATTGTTGTTTATAATTGTTGTTTATAATTTGTACAATTAACCTCCCTGTGGTTCGACCCCAGTCTTGCCGGGTTATTTATTACTTCGACACTCCTGCACTTGGGAGAAGACATTAATCTTTTAGTCGTGTCAAAAGGCATAAATAAGATATTAATGAAAGCAAAACTTAAGCATTGTAGAAATGCAAAGAGAGAAAGCAAGAGCATGATCTTGATCTAAAAACCAAAATGCCTAAATGCATGACAAATGCCTCCTTTTATAGGCAAAAATTGCAAACTATTGATTTGTTGACTAATTGTTGAGTAGGTGACCAACTCTTAAATTGGTGACAATCCTTATCTTCTTGTCTGAATAAAACATCATTGATAACTTCAGAATTTAAACCACCCTTACCATGAAAGTTCTAGGAAGTTGTCTGAGCTTTCCAGAAAAAAAAATTGAGGTCATTTGGACTTTTAGAACTTGAGATATAGGTTGAACACTAAATAGTGTCTGGGCTACAAGATAGATTCAGACTTCTATGTTATTGCTAAGATTTGGACTTCCAAATAGCAGAATTGAGTCTTGCTTTCCCATGAAAGTTTTAGACTTATGTCTTAACTTTCTATCCATTAAAGCATACCTAAATCTAAGATCTACAACTCTAGATATGATCCAATTACTAAATAGTCGCAATAGACTATGTTTCAAAATAGATAGAGGTAATTCCAAGTCATAACAATGATTATAAAACAGTCATCTAGTTTTTAAAAGAAAATATTTTGAGTCAATTTGGAATCTCTCGGGCCATGATAAGTGATGGTGGAACACTTTTTTACAATAAGTCATTTGAGTCTTTAATGAAGAAATATGGAATCACACACAAAGTTGCCACCCCTTATCACCCTCAGACAAGTAGACATGTAAAACTTACTAATGAGGAGATCAAACAGATCTTGAAGAAAACAGTGAACCCTAATAGAAAAGATTGGTCTTTAAGACTTAATGATGCATTTTGGGCTTATCGAATTGCTTATAAAACATCATTAGTTATGTCACCTTATAGACTAGTCTATAAAAAACCTTGTCACTTGCCTGTGGAACTTGAACATAAAGTTTATTGGGCTATTAAAGCTTTCAATTCAAATCTTGATAATGCTAGTCAACTATGAAAATTAAAAATAAATGAGCTTGAGGAAATAAGAAATGATGCATATGAAAATTTAAGAATTTATAAAGTAAGAATCAAAGAGTTTCATGACAAGAAAATACTGAGAAAAACATTCAATGTTGGTAAAAAAATCTTGCTTTATAATTCTTAACTCCATTTATTTACTGAAAAACTAAGATCAAGATGGAGTGGTCCTTTTATTGTGAAATATATATATCCATATGAGACCTGTGATATCGAGAATCCAAATAATGGTAATGTTTTTAAGGTAAATGTACATCGTTTGAAAGTTTACTTTGATAATTTTTCAATTGAAAATGAAATGAGTGATCCTTTATATAAAGATTGATTCTTTTTCTCATATTGATTTTGTGTTTCTTTTTTGTGTGACCTTTTTTTTGCTAGTTTCTTTCACCTTGGTCAAATGACGGATAACGATACTCTGTGACTTAAGTCGGTTTTTCAGTTTCCTATAATAATTGATATCTATGTATATATTTGTGCAATTCTTCACTCTTTCTCCCTTCTTTACATCTCTTCTTTTTTGAAAATGGATACCACTTTTGAAAAATTAAAAAAATATTTACCCGCTCTACCTCAAAATACGATTACAAAAATTTACCGTGCTAGATGTGCAAAATTGAGATTGTTAATGAACCATGAAATTCCTGAAGATATTCGCTGGCTAATTGAAACAAAGGTCTGATTATCAGGTGAGTTTTCTAATTCTTTCATTTCATACATGCTTGGAATAGGTAAAAGCACTTTTGTAAAGAAACATCGTGCAAAACGATTGAAAGTCTGTCATAGATGTGCTATATGGACTTGTAATGCAAAATATTGTTCTTTAAAAATGATATATGTAAATCATGAAGATAAAATATAGTTCATTAAGGATGGTCTATGTAAGGAGTCTTTAGATAATTTTCTATTGACTCTTGAGACGCACCCTAGTGGAGATGTGCATCATGCAACTCATAATTTATTGCCATAATTCCATAAAGAACATGCTCGACGTAGTCTTGGGAATTTGACTAAAAAAGACCCTGTTTGCTAGTTTTTAAAAAAACTAGATGGGAAACCTATCTCCATCCCATAGAGAGCGTTTAAACTGTTCTTGGACGTAAAACCAAGGTAAGATGTAAGCCACAATCACAACTACCTGTACATACACATGTTAACAATTTGTACATACATATGTTTTCAAAAAAAGAAATAAAGAGAGAGAGAGAGACTCCATCTAACCTATGTATAGGTGGTATGATTGTATTTTCACTTTCTCATCTATAAAATCTTCTCTTCCTTTCCTTCATTTCTACTCAACCCAAACATTCCAAGTCATCAAATACGGAATATTTGTGTTTTTGGTGGATCTAGTCTTGGGAAAGAAAAAGAGTTTTTAGAATCAATAAATCTTCTTGGTCAGGTATTTTTTGCGAAAAAGATTCATTTAGTATATGGAGGAGACAACCTTGGGTTAATAGAGGGTGTGTCAATAGCTGTATTTTTAGGAGGTAGTTAAGTTTTGGAAGTTTTCTCCAAAGCTTTAGCAAATGGAGACATTATTGAAACAATAATTAGGGAGGAACTACAAGTCTCCATAATGTTTGATTGAATGAATACAATGATTAAACATGCTGAAGCCGTTATTGCCTTACTAGGTGGTTTGGGTATATTGGAAGAGATTTCATATTTTCTCTTAGGCCTAACTTCACATTCACCACAAACCTATAGGTTTGTTAAATGTTAATGACTTTTATGATTTGTTGTCTTTTTTTGATCATGCTGTGGAACATAAATTCCTAACATCTTCAGCACAACAAATCATAATCTCTATTGCTACTGCTGAATAATTGATTGATCAACTACAATCTTTCACTCCTGTAATTAATCCCTCCATGAGTTGCATAAATTGATCAACTAAGAAAAGTTGTAAAAAGCTTAAATTGGATTTGAGCCTTTGTTTATGAAACCTTGTGTTTTATTATTTTGTTTTGTTATTTCTTATATTTGTTTAAGTGTGTCTCAGGTTTGTCAGTATTCATTGTTTCAGGTGATGTCTTCTATACTCTATCTTTCTACCTTAGAACATTGAGGTCAATGTCTCATTTTGGTTGGGGGGAAGGGGTAGTAGTTGGTACTTAAAAAAAAAATTAACTACCTATATTTTCTATTTAAAAAATCATTATTACTAAGATGACAAAGTCAAAGAGTTCTTTTGTTAAAGTGACTCTTGAGACGCATCATAATAAACATTGTTAACAAGGTCTATCATAATACTTATTGAAATATTCAAGTTTCAAACTCTCATATTATTATCAATTGCATCTGCTCATATACTCATTTAACAAGTATTTTTAAACCTTTATTTTCACACACACACACTTTAACATATGATTATGGGTTGCATATTGGATTATTACATTATTTATGTTCTTTTGTTAAAGGTAACAACTAAAGGAAAGAGATAGTATATAATTTGTAAAAAAAAAAGAAAAAAAATAATGATAATAAATGTAATTAAAAAAATAAATAAAAACATAGATAAGTTTGGTTTCGTAGCCTCCCTAACCTAAGCAATTAAGCCTGAAGGAGTTTTTTAACATCTAATACCCTAAAGTCAATTGACTTGGGAGTTATTGGCCCAATGCTTGTTACATGTGTTGAGGAGAAAGGCTTAAAGGAACCAAACATTGCACTATCTACGTATCAGTATCTGCAACCCGAGTTATTAAGCTCGAAGGAGTGTCTCAACACCTAATGCCCTAAGACCAACTGGTCTGGGAGTCATTAGCTAAAAGCTTATTATATGAGTTAAAGATGCATTGTGTTTTAAGTTATATGTATATAAAAAAAGAAAAGAAAGATAATAATCCCAACCCAAAGAGGTTAACCTTAAACATTAGAATATAATATTGTTTTCTTCTAATAAATACCCCATCATATATTTTTTCATACATTGAGCACATAAAAAAAGAAGTTTTATTAATATCTTGTTTCAATAATATGAAGCAGATATATATAAATTTATAAACTTTATCCTTAAAAGTGCATTTTTATCAAGATTTTATATCATCATTTTGCACTTGAAGTATCAATAACTTCTTAACTAGAACATGTTTTATAATAACACGTCTAATAATATAAGATACCTTTAATTTATGATAAATACTTATTTTAAATACAGGTATTCTCACAATTCAAAAGATTAATTGTTGTGATTAACTATTGGAAGTGAAAGGATAAAGAAAAGGCTAAGCTTAGAAAAGAGATGCTGATTCAATTCAAATTTGAACACTATTCAGTCATTGGGTCATATCTAGAACTATAGATCTTGAATTTCAGATTGGTTTACATGGATGGAAAGATAAGAAATAGGCCTACAACTTTCATGGTATGGAAAAACCCAAATCTATCATTTTCAAATTCAAAGTTTGGCCATAAAAGAGAAGTCAGAATCTGTCCTCCAATCCAGCCCAAACATTGCTTAGAGGTTTACTCATAATTGGAGTTCTAGAAGGTCAAAAGACGTGAAAGTTGGTGGGTGGAAGGAGAAGACAATTTCTAATAACTTTTATATGAAGACCTGCTCAAATTCTGATGGTATAAATGACATTTCATCCAAACAAGAGCATGAGGGCTATCCACCACGTCCACCAGCAGCACTGCTCAGTATTTTAGACATATCTCGAGTTGTAGTACTCTAAATGCTCTGAAATTTGATTGGTGGAAGGAAAAGACCATTTCCAACAACTTTTATGAGAACACTTTGTCAAATTCTGATTGCATCAATGTTAATTCATCCAGCCAAAATGCTTGAGTGCTGCTGTGCATCAAGTCCACTAAATCAATAGTTGACCATTACATCAATTATCAATTACCAAATGAATAATTCCATATTTTTACTTATAAAAGGAGGCATTTATCATTCATTGAGGCATCTTGTTTTTCATATCAAGATCATGTTCTTGCTCTCTCTTTTTATATTTTTGTAATGCTTAAGTTTTGCTTTCATTAATCTCTTGTTCATGCTTTTCATTTCATTTTTTTTACTATACTTAGTTAACTTATATCATGTTTATGTTCTTATATTGTTTATTTATGTTTTTCTTCTTCATAATGTATAGTTAAGTTAATTATGTTAAGGTGAAAAGTTTCACTAATGGTGTTAGGATAAGTATAATATAAACTCAATATGGACTTTAATGCTTATATCCTAAACAACTTGCTACTAACATGTCTTATCATTTTTATCTTATTAATTCTTAATACCTTGCTTGTTAAATGATTAATCTAGATTTATGTTATATAACACTTGGTATATCAAATACTTGATCCTTCATAGTTTTCGGCCGACATCGTTATTATGAGAGGAACTTGATTTGTTATCAATATAAGTTAGCATCATGAATACTTGATAAAATTTATAAGTATGGTGTTAAATGGTATATCAAATACTTGATCCTTCATAGTTTTCGGATGGCATCGTTATTATAAGAGGAACTTGATTTGTTATCAATATAAGTTAGCATCATGAATACTTGATAAAATTTATAAGTATGGTGTTACATAAATAAGATGACTAATATAATCATGTTGATAATTTATAAAGAGTTTATACTTTACTTATCTCTAATACTATTAGTGTATCCTCTAACCTTGACATTTGTTTTTATCATTGTATAATCTTCACATTAATTTTACATCTCAAAGTTCTCAAGACATCAACTCTTTGATCATGTTAACTTATTATTATTATTATTATTATTTATAATTTATATAGTTAACTTCACTGTTGTTCGACCCCGGTCTTACCGAGTTATTTATTACTTTGACACTTCTGCACAAGACATCAACTCTTTGAACGTGTTAACTTCCAAATCGCAGAATTGAGTCTTCCCTTTCTATGAAAGTTTTATGCTTATGTCTTAACTTTTCATCTAGATAAAGCAGACCTAAATCTGAGATCTATAGCTCTAGATATGTACTAATTACCAAACAGTGTTCCAGTTTAGACTGCACCAGTATTTCTTTTCTAAATTTAGCCCTCTCTTTGTCCTTTCAATTTTAATACTTCAACTCATCAATTAATCTTTTTATTTATGTGATAGGCCTGCATTTAGGATGAATATTTACCATAAATTAAAGGTATCTTATGGTATCAAACTTGTTATTATAAAACATGATTTAGTTAAGGAGTTATTGATATTTCAAGTGCAAAATGATGGTATAAAACCTTGATAAAAATTTACTTTGAAGCATTAATCACTTTGAAAGCACACTGCCTCTACACTATGAAACCGCGCTAGAAGAGGTAGCATCACAAGTTGCCACAGATATCTCGCTGTGATTAGCACCTAAAGATAAGTCATCCTCGCTGCTAGAAAAACTAGCTGCAACTATCTGTTGATGACATGTTGTTTATTTTATTCTATGCATTTATACAAATTTATATGAATAATTACATAATTAAATTTGATTATTTAGAAAAAAATCAGCAGCACTTCCTCTATATTAGAGACTACCCATAGTTTTCAAACCTGTAATAATTACATAATTAAATTTGATTATTTAGAAAAAAATCAGCAGCACTTCCTCTATATTAGAGACTACCCATAGTTTTCAAACCTGTAAATCTTTATAACAACCACAAACCAATTGACTCTATTAGACAATCTTATATACAACCAACATCTATGTAAATTTAACATATATAGAAATCTATAAATGACAATTAAAATTAATGAAAATAATAAAAAACAGAACAATCAATAATAGAATAAAATAATTATTACAATACAAACAATAAAATAATTAAATTTTCATTTAGCACATCTATACAAATTTATATGAATAATTAAATAATTAAATTCAATCATTTAAAAAAAAAATTGCCAGCACCTATCCTATGTTAGAGACTACCTACAGTTTTCATACATACAAATATTAATAATTTCACAAATATTGCACAATCAACTCTAAACACCTAACATCTATAAAAATTCATAAATAAAAATTAAAATTAATTAAAATAATTAAAAACATAACAAACAATAATACAATAAAATTAAGATAAACTAATTAAATTTAATTCTATATTTGAATTAAAATTTTAAAGGTGAATTCAATAATAACAATTCAAATTTAACAAAATTTTCAATTATTATGGAAATACAAATAATAAAATAAATTTAACAAATAAAAAGAAAAAACTAAAGACTTTAGGAATGAAAATGTTTACCTTAATAGTGTGTTGATTTCAAGATTTTTTCTATAAACAATACTAAAAAAAACGAACACCATAAAAATAATCATAATTAAAATAAAAAAAGTACAAAAAATACAAAGATAAAGAAAGGATAATCATACCTTTTAATATGTTGAAAACTACAATCAAAACAATAAAAATACAATGCTACATGCAAATAATTTGCAGAAGGAGAAGAGAAGAAATGAAGAGGTGTTGAGAAAAAATGAACCATGGAGGGGGGGTCAGTTTTATATTAAAATTTTTCTGATGGCATTACCGATGAAAAATAGAATAATATTTTTTTGGGTGGTGGAATTAAATTTTGTCAGTATTTAATTGAATTTTTCACTAAAATTACAAAAATCCCTTTAGATTTAATCCGTCGGTAATTGTGTATCAGAGTACGGACGCATTGGATTTGTCTTGTTTGTCGGTGATCCTGTCGGTAATGGTGCCAATCGACCAGGCAATGTGATAGTCATGTGCTTTGGAATGTGCACCATTCATCGGTGATTGTATTGGAAAACTGGTGGTGATTATGGTAAGGGCTGTAATTTTTTTGCAACTCTTAGTAAAATATGAGACATATTTCGTCAGTAAAACCATCAGTAATTGTAGCACAATGTTGTAATTTTTTTACAACTCTCAGTAAAACATCAAGGGACACATTTCGTCGGTTTATCTGTCAGTGTTTGTGTCAAGCTTTTGCATGTTTTGTTTGTATTGCCTCTCTATCATCTTATAGAAATGCCTAAATTGCAAACTTATAGCACACACAACACAATAACAAGAGCAAATAATTATAAAATAAATATTGCATGTTCCAAAATATCATACATAACATTACATTATATATAAACAAAAGGCTTTATAACATATTTAGTTAGAATTTTTATCTTCGTCCTCAATTGAATTGTTATCAGCTTCATCGCACTCTTTAATATGGTTATTATCTTCTTCATCAATATTCTCTAGTCCATTAGAGTTCAAAACACCATCCAACTCATCTGCGTCAACATCAACAAGACTATCATCGAAAACAAAAAAAAATTTAATTTTGTTTTAAGTCAATTAAAGGAGAAACTCGGTTTGGTTCAACTAACTCACTAGCTTGAAATACTTCATCTATCATATGTGTGTCTTCGTTTTCATCCTAAACAACCTCGACACGACCCTTAGATTTGGTTTTTAAAATGGATAACCAATCAACTTTTGATCTGTATTTTTTAAAGGAAGGGGTGTATGTGTAATAAACTTGTTGGCATTACTTTGCGAAAACAAAGATATCGTTTATATTGCAGAGTCTAGCTTTTGAGTTGATTTCAATGAGATCATAGTGAGGATCTACTCTGATTTCTCTGTTATTTGTGTCATACCAATAGTATTTGAATAAAAACACTTTATTCTGCTCGCTATGATATTGCAGTTCAATGACCTCTTTTAATCTACAATAGTAGTCAACTTTAAACTCACTAGAAGTCGATCCCTTAATATAAACACCATTATTATATGTCTTTCTTCCATTCCTATATTCTTTAGTATGAAAGACATATCCATTGACAAAATATCCATTATAGCACTTGACTTTTCTTTCAGGGTCCAGGCTTAGTAAAGACAGTGAAATAACAGCCCTATCTCTCATTTGATAAATCTTGTATATCAAATAATAATCAATAAATGGATATTCTATAATATTGACATATAATTCATTACTTAACAAGAGATAATGAGTTTGTGAAAAGACTTACTTGTGTTCTAAATCACGTGGTAAATTATTCATCTTGTAATTGAAAGATTTGGGTTTTAGTCAATTATGAGTTATTGGACTGTAAGTATCGTTGATGTTGCCTGCAAGGTTGTTCCAAATTATATGAGTTTATGTTATCACAATATATAAATAGTATATTATTGCCAAAGTTTAAGTAGAACATCTACTTAATAAAATGTCTCACTTCATCATAGTTAAATAGGACATAATTGTGTGCTTGTTTGAACTCTATTTCAGACAAATATCTTCCCCTCACAATATTTTTAGGTGTGGGTTGTCCAGAATTAGAGAATATTGACAAGTTTTCACTTAAAGGCCCTTCACCAACATTATTATGTCGTGGAACACGGTTGATCCTCGTTCTTAAATAAGGTTCTAAATAGTATGAGATAAATGTTGAGATCTCTTCAACAATATATGGCTCACATATTAACGCTTCAGCATACACCTTATTCTTAACCTTTTTTTTTTTAAGATTAAACAAGCACCTGCATGTATAGAATTAAACAAAAATTATTAATTAAAAAAATGAAAAAACATTTAAGTATAAATTATATAGCAATTGTAATATCTAACCTCTCGAATGAATACATCCATCTATACTGAATCGGGCCTCTAACTTTTACCTCAAACGGTAAATGTATGGGTAGATGCTCTATTAAGTCAAAAAATGATGGAAGGAATATCATTTCAGGTTTGCATATTATCTTGACGATATTTGTTTCAAACCTTTTAAAAAATCAACATTCAACTTGTTGGAGCATATATCTATGAAGAAATGATTGATCTCCATGAGTACATCCCATATCCCATTTGCAAACAAATCATGAAAAGCTAATGGGATGATTTTCTGTATAAACACATGGCAATCATGACTCTTCATTTCATATAATCTGCATTCCTCCGTATTAACCAGCCTTGATATGTTCGAGGCATGTCCATCGAGAAAACACAGACTCTTAAGTCATTTGTAGAGTAGTAGTTGTGCATTTTTTTTTTCTAACATGAAGCTTGTTCTTAGTTTTATGTCTTTTGGCTTCCTCTTCACATCTGTGACGGTGTTGAAAATGTTCTCAAACATGTTCTTTTCAATATGTATAATGTCAAGGTTATGACAGAGAAGATTGGTCTTCCAATAAGGAAGCTCGTAAAAGATAGTTCGCTTTATCCAATTATGAGTCAAACTAAAACCAGGAAACTTATACTTATCTAATTGGAGACTAAATACTATGTCACCGTACCTTGAGACAACATCATACAAGTCTTCACTAGAAAGAATTGAGGATGCAACATCCTTTTCAACTCTGCCAACAAATAAATCATTTTTGTTCTTTCTATACATGTGATTCGGTGGCAAGAAACAATGGTGACAGTAATAAAAAAAAGAAGCTTTAGCCCCGTTTGTTAGCGTGAATGCCTTGTCATTTTCCATACAGCATGGACATGCTAGTTTTCCATGCGTGCTTCAACCAGAAGCCATTCCATAAGCTGAAAAATCATTAATAGTCCACACCAAAGCTGCTCTCATAACAAAATTTTGTTTTCTCCAGATATCACAAGTCAAAGCTCTAGAAAACCACAACTACATCAACTTATTAATCAATAGTTGAAGACAAACATCTATATTTCACCTCGAAATGCTCAGACCTACTATGAGTATAGATAAAAACATGAACTCCAGCCTCATGCACATCCCTGGTTGTAAGTTATAAACCATCAGCATGACCGGCCAATAATAATAAGGAGCAGTAAATGACCTGAATGGATTGAATCCATCTATACACAACCAAAACGCATGTTCCTTGATTTAGCAGAAAAGTGAAGATGCACACTATTAAAGTGTTTCCATGCTTCCCTATCAGAAGGATGCACCATCACTCCATCAACCACATGATGTGACTAGTGCCATGTCATGTGCTTAGTAGTCTTTCGTGACTTGAATAACATCTGTTGTCTAGGTGTGATTGGAAAATATTTAAGTTTTTGATATGCCATGAGAGTCTTTTCTTTGCCGGTTCTGGGTTTGTTCTGGGTTTGTAACAGGAATACCCATATGTCATACACTCAGTTAACTTAGCATTTTCAAGGTACTATATCATGTAGAAGTTAGAGCACATACCAATTTTTTAATATCCTAAACCAAGGGGTTTCATCATAGACTTTGCAGTATAGTAGTTTTCTTTCAGCCTATTCCTTTAAGGTAAAATGCTTCTCGTCCATTCAATAATCTTGTCATAACTAGCCTCACTGAACCGGTGATTTGACTTGATGGTGAATATTTATGCTATAACCGATAATTTACTGTGGTTCATGCAGTCATCCCATAATGGTTTGTCGTAATCTTTCAATATATCAAAAAAACTTGCTGCATCAGCATTAGGTTTTTATGTTCTTCTTCTATGATTGGACATTCACTGACATTACCTTCATTCATTCTTATTACATCCATAACCATGTTCTTGTAAGGATTACTGTTGTTATTTCCAACTTCATACACGTTGCTAGCACTAAAAGTTGACCCAACCACCCTTTCTACCATGCTCTCACTAGGAATAAATAGTTGTTTATGTGCATACCAATACAGATAATCCTTAATGAACTCTTTGATTAGAAGATGCATCGTTACAACATCTTGATGCAGAAACTTTTTATTTTTATACTTCTTGCGTGGATACCTAATACCGTCATTAGTAAAATTTCTTGGGATAGATATTGCAAAATTAATAAAACCTTGAATTTTGTTACAATAATCTATCCTTTGCAATCTTTGGGGTGAGTCCCGATACATCCATAAATGATTATCTATGACCTCTATCAAACATTTATAAAATTATGATGACAATATGTATTAATTAACTATGTTACATAAATAAACATAACAAAAATATTAGTTTGCCCCGATATTATCCAATAAACTAAAAAAACACTTATATTAAATATTTATTATCAACTATCAACTATCAACTTCCATACAAATTTATATATATATATAAATTTACGGAAATCATAACTTCGCAATATAATTGATAAAAATTAAAATGGACTTGTTAAACAAACTATTATTTATTTCATCACAACATAACTAATTTAGTGTAATTCAAATAAAATTTAAAAAATTTACAAACAAATATAATTTGACAAAATCTAAAATAAATTATAACAACTACAAAATTATACATTCATACTACAAGTTTCTTTGACAAATAACGATCAATCAAGTACATACAATAAACATAACAAAAATATTAGTTTGCCCTGATATTATCCAATAAACTAAAAAAAACTTATATTAAAAAAAAGAATAGATTTACTTACAAAAAATGATAAAATCCACAAGAATGAATGTTGTGACCATATACAAAAGTATAAGAAATTTGAGTGCTTGTGTTGAGAAGAGAAAGAGAGTTGGGATGGGTGGTTGGCTGTAGTTTGGGAGGGGAGAGGTGGGATGGGAAAGAAGAAGGGGAAAAAGAAAGAGAAATAAAGGAAGAGAATGTCGGCAAAGTAAGTATATATTGACTTTTACTAATGAAATTACTGATAAAAAATTTTCTGTAAGTATGTCATCATACCATTATAACTTTTCAAAAATTTATATAATTCGTCAACAATTGTCTATCGATATATACCAACAAAAGTAGAGATAAAATTATTTTTATCAATAAAAATTATTGATAAAATTTTTTTATTTATCTAATCCGATTTTATCTCTTAAGCATATTTTAATTATTTTAATTTTTATTGACTCTATTTTTCTATCTAATTCTCTTTTGTCCACTTTCTAATGTCGCGTCTCAGATTCTAAGCTAATCCCATGATAATATGAACAATCTCTTTAGATAAACCTGACCGTTCGTGTTTTCTAGTTCAAAAAGAATTCGATTGACCGCATTCACTTCATTCAAAAAGGATAGTTAGAATCTTTTAGATTGAGATTATTATATTTCATATGTAGTAAGTGACATCAAAGAACTTCTAGAGACATTATTTTTTATTTCATTCTCTCCCATTTTTATCAGACAATATATTTTCGTCGATCCCATAATTTAATTTGATAATGGGGTCTTTGCAGCTGTTTTTCCGTATTTGATAATTTGGTCTTTGCAGCTGTTTTTCCGTGTGTATATATATATATATATATATATTCAACTCTATTTATAAAAAAGAGCTATATTCAGTTGTTTGAGGTGTACGAAATACTTCTAGTTATTCTTTTAATTTCAATTTAATTTTAATGTTTTTCCTCCAATCTACGAAAACTACAGTGCATTGTGATTCCAGTAGAAGATAGTATTTTTCTTTAAAAAGTGTGAAAAATTATTATTTAGATAATAATAATCTTAAGATAATTCAGTCTCATAATGAATATAAAACAATTCTTAAAAACTCACTTAACAATTTAAAAACTTCTGAGTTGAGATTCTTTAAAAGTCAATCAAAATAAATTAATCAAGATAGAAATTATGATCTATCTACGTGATTTGGTCACAAGGACTAAATTGATGTGTAGAATGGAGAAATGAAAGTGTGACGGTCACGAGTAAGATTCTCGGACCCCCGGCAATCAGGACTCTTACAGGAGTACTGGTAGGAAGAACAAATTACCAAGAAATCATGGAAGGCCGGCAACGTTCTTCAAATGTTCCAAATTAACTCAATTCCACGAGGCATTTTTTAGACAGGCCTGCAAATTTCGTGTAGCGAAATCAACGAACTTAAGATATTCTTTTGTCAACTCCACAGTTATTGACTTAGCCACTGATAGCTTGAAACTTTCGCCTCTCTCACCTTATACACATGCTTATAAATAGCTACCATCCAACATGTGTCACATATCTCCTCTGCTACATATATAACCCAGATTTAATTCTTTGTGTAGCAAGTTTTTCATAATGGCTCGTCTAAGCACAATGGCATTCATCTTCATACTCATTTTGATCTTTCATGTACCGTCTTTTGAAGCCAGAAAGTTACTGAGCCTGGAGAAGAAAGACAATCCTACTTTGGAAGACAAGTTTACACCATCTTTTTCCCCTGTTCGTGATGCGCAATCAATAGTCATCGGTAAAAGGTTCATCACGTCCCAAGTTTCCAAAATCGATCGAATTTTGCAGTCCGTCCCCAGTCCTGGAGCTGGAAACTAGATGTCTTGATTTGGCATCACACCATTGATATACTTATTCTATATGGTGTCCTACATATACCTAGCCGCTTGAACTTTATCATCTCTGGATATATATATTTGAAGCATTTCTTTTAGAGAACTCGTCTCGTTTGGCTCCTAGGAGTTAGAAGATGGGATGGATTGATTAGATTCCTTATTGTATCGCTTCTACTCTTGCATTAGTTTCTAGTTACTAAACAAGGGATTCTTTCTGATCCTTATTTATATTTTCCTTTAGATCTTCTAAGACAACAAAACGATAACCTTGCCCAACTTAATTTGTTCTTTTCCTTAATTCTCGATGGTTTCTGAACGAAATTATTTGCCTCGTTAGCTACCTCAATTCTTGATCATCAACGTGGAAGGCAAGAAATGAACTGGTGTTCAATGCCAACAAATAAATCATTTTTGTTCTTTCTATACATGTGATTCGGTGGCAAGAAACAATGGTGACAGTAATAAAAAAAAGAAGCTTTAGCCCCGTTTGTTAGCGTGAATGCCTTGTCATTTTCCATACAGCATGGACATGCCAGTTTTTCATGCGTGCTCCAACCAGAAACCATTCCATAAGCTGAAAAATCATTAATAGTCCACACCAAAGCTGCTCTCATAACAAAATTTTGTTTTCTCCAGATATCACAAGTCAAAGCTCTAGAAAACCACAACTACATCAACTTATTAATCAATAGTTGAAGACAAACATCTATATTTCACCTCGAAATGCTCAGACCTACTATGAGTATAGATAAAAACATGAACTCCAGCCTCATGCACATCCCTGGTTGTAAGTTATAAACCATCAGCATGACCGGCCAATAATAATAAGGAGCAGTAAATGACCTGAATGGATTGAATCCATCTATACACAACCAAAACGCATGTTCCTTGATTTAGCAGAAAAGTGAAGATGCACACTATTAAAGTGTTTCCATGCTTCCCTATCAGAAGGATGCACCATCACTCCATCAACCACATGATGTGACTAGTGCCATGTCATGTGCTTAGTAGTCTTTCGTGACTTGAATAACATCTGTTGTCTAGGTGTGATTGGAAAATATTTAAGTTTTTGATATGCCATGAGAGTCTTTTCTTTGCCGGTTCTGGGTTTGTAACAGGAAT
>NW_011499973.1:320461-324319 GCF_000495115.2 Populus euphratica | reverse complement strand
TCAAATGTTCCAAATTAACTCAATTCCTCGAGGCATTTTTTAGACAGGCCTGCAAATTTCGTGTAGCGAAATCAACGAACTTAAGATATTCTTTTGTCAACTCCACAGTTATTGACTTAGCCACTGATAGCTTGAATCTTTCGCCTCTCTCACCTTATACACATGCTTATAAATAGCTACCATCCAACATGTGTCACATATCTCCTCTGCTACAAATATAACCCAGATTTAATTCTTTGTGTAGCAAGTTTGTCATAATGGCTCGTCTAAGCACAATGGCATTCATCTTCATACTCATTTTGATCTGTCATGCACCGTCTTTTGAAGCCAGAAAGTTACTGAGCCTGAAGAAGAAAGAAAATCCTGCGTTGGAAAACAAGTTTACACCATCTTTTCCCCCTGTTCGTGATGCGCAATCAATAGTCATCGGTAAAAGGTTCATCACGTCCCAAGTTTCCAAAATCGATCGAATTTTGCAGTCCGTCCCCAGTCCTGGAGCTGGAAACTAGATGTCTTGATTTGGCATCACACCATTGATATACTTATTCTATATGGTGTCCTACATATACCTAGCCGCTTGAACTTTATCATCTCTGGATATATATATTTGAAGCATTTCTTTTAGAGAACTCGTCTCGTTTGGCTCCTAGGAGTTAGAAGATGGGATGGATTGATTAGATTCCTTATTGTATCGCTTCTACTCTTGCATTTGTTTCTAGTTACCAAACAAGGGATTCTTTCTGATCCTTATTTATATTTTCCTTTAGATCTTCTAAGACAACAAAACGATAACCTTGCCCAACTTTGTTCTTTTCCTTAATTCTCGATGGTTTCTGAACGAAATTATTTGCCTCGTTAGCTACCTCAATTCTTGATCATCAACGTGGAAGGCAAGAAATGAACTGGTGTTCAATAATGTGCTGCCGATCTGGGAGGACATCTTGTTAATTTCTCATAAGAGAGTCAAACTAGGCCAAATTTGTGGATCATCATTTTGTTTATACAGGTAACAATTTACTGCGTGAAAGTGCAGAAATCAAGCTATGGACAAACTCAATCAAAGCTCGGCTGGAATAGAATCTGGTTCTGTATCTCACACGTGCGGTGTCGCGGCAAATCGTCTACCCTCGAGTATATGTAACCGTGACGCTGCGACACTCTATATGCCACCAACTGGTTGAAGAATATTTTTGGACCGAGACCTTGGAGACAGCAAAATGAACTTATTTATATCTTCAACTTTAGTGTTGTGATATATCTTATTGCATAGTTCTTTTGGTATATCTAATCATACCTTAATAGCTCTCTTATAGTGATTACCTGACAATAGAAATGACTAGGATTGAAAAACCCTTTATTATTTGGTTATCTATGGTATAAGTAGAATGAGATGAATTCTTTTATAGGATGTGGCCACCATGTACGTTAGTGAAAATTTGGAGAGAAAATTAAGCTCTTTGTGCTAGCCTTGTTCTAGCCCTGTTCAAGTCATTGTCGACATGGTCAGGTATAATAAATCTTGTTCCATCTTTGTCCGTGAAGAAGGCAACTTGGGCGAACCATGTAATAATTGATGCTCTTGTTTGTCTCCCTTGAATTTCTCCTTTTATTAATATTCTACAAGAATATTTGGTGTGATTGTTGACACCTTTTTGAGGTGTTTTTCCACCATTCAGCAAGTGCTTGAAATCTGCGGAATCTAGCCTTACTCTGTGTTTTTCCACCATTCAGCAAGTGCTTGAGATCTGCGGAATTTAGCCTTAGTCTAAGGTAGTAAAATGGCATCGAAGATAGCTTATGATGGGTTAGTCACATGCAAGTAATTCTATACGGCTGCCTTTTCTAGCATAAGCCATCATCTTTAATGGTTTTCTGCTGTTATTTTTTATGCCATTTTCGACATTAATTAATTCATGGGAAAAAAAAATTAACTAGTTTGTCTAAAACCTAAACTTAAAAAAAAATGACATAACTTTTATTGGAAAAATAAATAGTCAATTAAAGATTTATGTTTGCCTTATAAAATCAAATTTTACTTTATTATTAAAAAAGTACATAGAAAGTATATGTTCTATGGAAATTACTTTGTATATGTTTATGTTTTATATAGTGCTATTTTTGTGTGTGGTGCATTACACTACTATTATTTTACACAACTTTAAGGACACAAATACAAAAGCATGGCTACTGTAACTGTGAGCATCTCTCATTGTTCATACATTCCTTATCTCTTTAATTCTTTCACCTTGGTATCAAAGTCTTCCTAGTGTAGCTCTTCTTAATGGACTCTATCAATAATCAAACGAATTACATTATGGTCTCCAACATGACCACACCAACAATCTCTCTTCTATTTTCAACTATACTAATGGCCTCCCTTTTTTTTTTCACGTGAATCTCTTTCGGTTTTAGTTGAATATGTTCTTGGTGTTGTCTCACTACCATTAATAGTTATTGTTATGTCTTCTTATGTTGCAGTCATCACTCTCCTTTCCAATATTCAACAAGTTATCTTTTAACTTTTTTTAAAAAAAAAACCACTTTTCTTTACTGTAAAATATAAATGAAGCCTTATTTACTAGGCCAAGGAATATATTCTTTTGTTCATGGTTCTTTTCCATGTCCCCCATCTCATATCACCTCTATAAATATAGCTTCTCCCACACCATTAATCCTTATTTTCTCTCATGGAAGCAACAAAACCATTTGATCATGAGTTTTGTTTTGTCCTTCTTCTCTAATGATGTTTTTCATCTTGTGGTTTATTATCTTAAATCATACATTATATGATGAACACTTGAAAAGGCCCTTGCTTCACTATTCAATTCCAAGATTATGCAACTTCATGGCGTATTCTAAGAACTATGAAAAAATGAAGGCATTATCGGTGTTTTTTAAAAAAAAACAAAGGTATTATTTGATAAATTAGCTATTACAGATAGACAAATCATTTTGGAGGATTTTAATCTCCATATGTTTTCAAGTTTGAAAGGTGAGCTTGAGGACCTAGTGACCAACCTCTCTTCGAAGGAAAAACCTCTTATTTATACTAATCTTCACAACTATTTACTCATATTTGAATTTTTCTAGAAAAGCTTTCTTCAACTTGCTAGTTTTGTTATCACAACCCCATTATTTATAACACTAACTTATCTTTCTTTGAGTTTTTTGCACATTGATAGTACTTTTAATCATATGTACACTATATATTAAAGTTTTTATGGAAACAATTCCATTCAGAATTGTGCAAGATAATTTTATGGAGGATGGATAATAATCATAATAAATACAATCATGGGAATAATGGCTATGGTTTTAGGTCAAAATTTCAACTATAATGGTTATGGTTTAGGTTAGAATTTTAGGCAACAAGATAATTGATTTGAGCAACAAGGTAACTGATCAATAAATATAAGTTTTGTTATGGTTTTGGACATTTAGCACAACAATGTTTATAATGAACCACTCAAAATTTGTTAGTTAATGCTAATTTTAATATTGTCCTTGTGTCCACTTGACACGATTAAAATATTGATGTCTTCTCTCAAGTGTAGGAGTGTCGAAGTAATAAATAACCCAGCAAGACCGGGTTGGATCATAGGGAGGTTAATTGTATAAATTATAGATAACAATAATACAATAACAACAACAATAGTAACACTAATAACAACAATAATAAAATAGTAGTAGTAGTAATAGTAGTAGTAGTAGTAGTAGTAGTAGTAGTAATAATAATAATAATAATAATAATAATAATAATAAAGAAAAAAAGAAGAAGAAGAAAGAGTTGATGAGAACTTTGGATGGAAGATTAACGTGAGAATTAAATAATGATAACAATAAATGTCAAGGTTAGAG
>NW_011499973.1:275900-319697 GCF_000495115.2 Populus euphratica | reverse complement strand
ACATTTACCACAAATTAAAGGTATCTTATATTATTAGATATGTTATTATAAAACATGCTTTAGATAAGGAGTTATTGATACTTCAAGTGCAAAATGATGATATAAAATCTTGATAAAAATACACTTTTAAGTACTAATCACCACTCTTAATTACTTGGTTTCCTAATACAAGTGTAAATCATTATGCGAAACCTGACCTTGCGAGTATGATAAGCTCCGAAACTTATCTTGGTAATGATCAACTACATGTTGAAGATGATAAGGGACTTGTTATATCAAATTTTGATCATTATAAAATTCACATATCAAAACATTTTCTTACCTTATTGAGTATATTACATATTCCCCTTATCAAAAAATCATTATTATCTGTCCAGAAGTTTTATCTTGAAAATAATGGAATTATTAATTTCATCATTTTATGTTTTATGTTAAAGACATAATAACTAAGGAGATGTTTCTTTTTAATCAGAGTAGAGATGGTCTTGATGATAAGTCAAAGTCTTTTGCAATATCTTTTCCTTAAGCTATCTTTTCCTTAAGCTTTTTTATATGCATATGTTTCTACCTATACTAATATATGACACAATCAATTTAGGCATCCTAGTCTATGAGTTTTGATTTTGTTAGTGTCAAATAAAAATTATTATGTATGTCAAAATAATTTAATTTGAATTGTCTAACATTTTCTTTAGGATAATCTTCATGTCTATCATTATGACTTACATATTACAAAATTTTTGCTTCTCTTAAATAGATATTTAGTGATGTTTGGGAACCTTTTTGTATGTCATCATATGATAGTTTTTGTTATTTTGTTATTTTTTGGATGCTCAGACAAAGTATATTTAGCTTTTTTTCCTTTAGTTGACAAGTCTAATGTTTTCAATGTGTTTTTTAATAATTTCAAGCTCAAGTTGAAAGACAATTCTTTTCAAAAATTAAATCTATTAAATTGAATAGAGTAGTGAATATATAAAATTGAATACTTATTTTAAAACTATTGGTACTCACCATCAATTGATTTACCCATATACTCATGAGTAAAATGGCATAGTTGAATGTTGATATAAATATATTGTTAAAACTAGTCTCATACTTATTGGACAATGTAATACTCTATTAAAATGTTAAAGTTATGTGTTTGAAACATTTGTTTATTTAGCAAAATACATTCCAACTTGCAAATATATTGTTAAAACTAGTCTCATACTTCTTAGACAATGTAATACTCCATTAAAATGTTAAAGTTATATGTTTGAAACATTTTTTTATTTAGCAAAATACATTCCAACTTGTGTGTTAAATAACAAAATACCATTTGAATGTCTTTTCAAGTCTATACATGATTATAGTTTTCTTTGTATTTTTTGGTGTCTTTGTTTTTTGTTCCTCCATCCACATAATTCTTATAAGTTAGATTCTTTATCTACTTCTTGTGTTTTTCTTAGCTATATTTCATATCATTTAGGGTATCAATATCTTGATCTATCTTTTATTTTTCTTTATATTGCTCATCATATTCAGTTTCATGAAAATATTTTTCTATTTGACAACTCCAAACATAAAATTTATTTACCTACACTAACACTCAATACTTTTCTCCCATCTTGACACACTCTCCCTCTCTCCTAACAAGATCGAAGCTAAAAAATATTATCCCTATTACACCTATTTCAATGGTCACTAGTCTTGATAATTTATCTTCACATGTATATTCCTCATTATCTAGGTATAAGTTCGGTCTCCTATGTCCACATGTCTCTCCTACTCCTCTTGCACTTTCATAATATGGTTTAGATTTTGGATTCTTCATTGATATGTCATTTGATGTTTCATCTCCTAACTTGAATTTGGTTGTTGATCCCTTTAACTTTTCTGTTTAGTGGGTCTTGAACAATAATTCACCTTCTCTTACTCAGGTTCCCGATAACATTCCATGGTTCTTCATCCAAAAAAGTCCAAGACAGTGAATCTAATTGTTTGTTTTGTTTCACAATTGTCCACCTTGCTAGCCCAAAAGCCAATTACATTTCAGGAAGCTAAGAAATACATGACATGGAACCATGCCAAAAAATAGGAACTTTTTGCTCTCCATGGTAATAGTAAGTGGACTTTAGCCCCTTTACATTCCTCTATGGATTTTTTTATTATTGATGGGTATACATAAAGCATGGTTGGTTGCTAAAAGTTTCACTTAGTAGAAAATGATTGATTACTTTGAAATTTTCAGTTATGTGATTAGCTTATTAGTGTTCTCATAGCTCTTACTATTGCAGTAAAATCAAAGTTTTGAAATAAGAATTTAATCTCAATTTTGATCTATATTTTTTGGTCATGAAGTTTTTTATGGCTATCAATCCAATCAAATCATCATGATGATCCTATTTATATTATTTTTAATCAAAATCATTGCTGAAAAACTATCATAATCATTTTCGTTATCCTTCCTTTACCTATCTTTATTTTCACCACATCTTTTGATCAATTTATACAAGACCAAAACCCAATAAAATAAAATTTAGGAACTGAAATGAAAACATAAAAACAACTATAGCTACTGTGATGTCCATAAAATTCATTAGAATAATAACATCGCCTTGCATGAATAGCTAATTATGTTTATGTGAACACTATAGAAATAATAAATAATGGTAAAAAACCATTTTATATAGATGGTAAATATATAGTGAGTTGTGTCAAATGAACATTGTACCGTGAACAATAAAAATCACTTTGTTTCAATAAATAGATTAATTAATATTTTATAGAAAAATATATTATTTTTATTGTTTGACATATTAATAAAAACTAACTGTAAATAGTTTGATGTTTTGTGTGTATTAGAAATTGATTTAATATAAAAATTAATTAGTGATGGATTAAATATTTAATAATAAAGATAATTATATACTCTTATAAAAAGAAATACCAATTAGCAATAAAGATAATTATATACTCTTATAAAAAATATTCCATCAGTAATTCTAGATGAAAACATTGATGAAAAATATTCCATCAGTAATTCTAGATAGAAATAACAATGGAAAATTTTCATTGTTGATAAAAATAAAATAAATATATTTTTATTCCTCTTATGATCTGTTTTTTCTACTATGTCTTAAGTGTAAGTAAGCATATTGGGGATTATTTTAGAAGAATCAACAAAGTTTAAGGACTTTATACAATATTTGTTATTAAAGTGATTGTTTTTCCCTTTTTAGATAGAAGACTGAAAATCTGATATTGGAATAGTGAGTCTTACGATCCAAAAAAGATGCAAATCAAGCCTCTAGTCTTGGATAAAAGAATAAAGTTGGGATGATTGGGTATTGTAGGAAATCAACTTAGAAACAAAGTCTAAACTGCATTAGAGTTGTAATAGTAGCTGAGTCAGTTTTTAACACAAATTCTGATGGATCTAACTAACCTTAACGACTAGATAAAATAGGCAGGAATTAAGTAACATTAAGGACTCATAAGCAACAAAAGAATCTTGAAAATAATAACAGCTAAAGGAGAGAATAAAAAAAGCAATTCAAGAAACATAAGGGTTCAGGGTGCAATTATTTTCCTCTTTGTTTTTCAATTTTGTCAATAGTTATGAGCTAAACTTTGGCTTTCGATTCAGAGGAGTTTGGTTCTATTATTGTTGTAGATTATGAGAAGAGATATTTTCAACTTTATTTCTTGACATTTAAATACTTGCTTTACTTAAATTTGGTATATAAGCTATTGTTTTCATTTAAGCTTTTTGAATGGTTTCTACGATAAGCATGTTGATTTAGATCAAGAAGGAAGCAAAATAAATGAATTTATTGATATAACTTTTAGGTTAAACGAATAATAAGATAAGTAAAAATCATTAAGCTTTTTAATAATAACTTGGAATATTAGGTTGTTTTTCGCTCTTAAATCTTGACACCGAATATAAAATTTACTTTTTAATTTTAATTTGATTGATGTTAGGGAATTAATTAGGGGTTTTTTCTAATGAATTTATATTTTTAGATCTTCCTTGCTTCAAGAAATTTTAGTATTTCCTTGAATTATCTTCCTTGCTTCAAGAAATTTTAGTATTTGCTTGAATTAAAAGAAATTTTACTTTGATGATCAATTTGTTAAATGGACAACCTGTTTAAATTGTGCATATAAACATTGAATTATGAATGGACCACCTTTTTAACCTGTGCATATAAACACTAAATTATCTTTTGCATTTTCTTTTTAGAATTATAATTTTCTTTAGTTTTCTTATTAATCCCAAATCTTTATTTCAGCTACTTGTAAGAAGAATTAGAATAACTTCCCTTGGGTTTGACCTAGCTTTCACTATCATGCTACAAAAATCAATTCCTTAAAGAGAGGAAAAAGCCAGAAATAATTTTGGTGGTTTCGACAACAACCAAATTTTATCACTATTGCTAAGGAAATAGATTTCTTCCTAATTTTCTATGCAAGCTAACGGATATATGTCAAGATCTTCCTTTACAGGTGCATTAATATTCAATCCTAAGATTGAAATAATAACTAAGACAAATAAAAAGACCGAAAGACAAGAAGATAACTTATAAAGCTCATCAAATCTAGATGAAATTCCAAAAAAGAACTAAAAGTACAAGTGCCAAAAATTAAGGACATGGACGAACATAGAACATTAAAGGAGTTAGCAACTCCCAACATGAACCAACAGCACTTATGCATTGAATTTCTAAATATTAATGTAGCTTTTGAATTAAAGTTAGGTTTGATTCACTTATTATCTACTTTTCATGGCCTTACAAGTAAGGATCAACATAAAAACTTAAAGGAATTCCATCTTGTTTGCTCTATAATGAAGTCGCAATGAGTGACTGGAGACCAAATCAAACTTAAAGCTTTCCCATTCTTATTGGTAGACAAGGCAAAAGATTGGCTTTATTACCTTCATCCAGATCTATTACCATGGGGAATGATATGAAAATGAAGTTTTTGTAAAAGTTCTTTCTAACCTCAAAAGCAATTACCATCTAAAAAGATATCAATGGAATTCGTCAAAATAACAGCAAGAAAAATAATGGGAGCGTTTCAATCAATTATATATGAGTTGCCCTCATCATCAAAATTATGATTAATTATTGTTGCAATATTTTTATAAGGGATTATTACATATGGACTATAGCATGATTGATGTTGCAAGTGAAAGAGCACCCATAGAAAAGACTCCTGAAGAAGTAAGGGATTTAATCTTGAAAATGGTAGTAAATTCATAGCAATTTATCTAGAAGAGTTAATGAGGTAATGCATTATAGTAATTAGACACAACTTTTAGAAATAACAACTCTTGTTAAACAAGTTGCTTCATGACAAGTTAAAAAGGCCATAGTTCGTGGCATTTGCTCTTTCTTGGACCATTTTTCCGATAGATTCCCTTAATTACAAGATGATGACATGTTTCAACATCCAGTTATCATTCAATGACTAAACAGTATTCCTGTTTGGACTAAACCAACATCTGTTTTCTAATCTTGGCCCTCTCCTTGTCTTCTAAATTTTAGAAGTTAAACTCATCAATTAATCCTTTTATTTATGTAATAAGCCTGTATTTAAGATGAACATTTACCATATATTAAATGTATCTTATAGTATTAGATATGATATTATAAAATATGCTTTAGTTAAGGGATTATTGATACTTTAAATGTAAAATGAAGATATAAAACTTTGATAAAAATACACTTTTAAGTACTAAACACCCCCTTAAATGTATGATTAGGATCTCGTGTAAATGATTATGACTCTGTATGTCTATTTAGATGCTCAGTTTATTATCATGTTATTGAGTGCAAACTAGATCCTAAAGCTAAGAAAGCTGTATTTTCAGGTTTTAGTGAAGGAGTAAAGGGCTACAGACTCTAGAGTTTCGAATAAAAGAAAGTGATTTTGAGTAGAGATGTTAGTTTTGATGAGTTTGGTATACTACAATAAGAGAAATCATAGGAAAAGAAGAAACAACTGAGTGATGCACAACAAGTGGAGTTTGAAACTTTAGCTATTCTTGTAAAGACTATTAAGATAATCCATTCTAAAAAAGATTCAAATGAAAGTATAAATGAAACAGATGTTGTAACCAACAACCACACAATAATAAAAATCCTTTGCAACAAGTAAAATGAAAAGGGTTATAAAAAACTTGTTCAATATCGTAACATGGTGGCTTATTCATTTTTTTGTGATTGATGATGGAATCCCCTTCTCCTATAAAGAAGCATGTATATGCATGTTCCGAGAAAGGGTCACTAAAATACAATTAAGTGGATTCTACAATATATTTATAGCACAACAAATATTGATTTGAAGTTTAAGGGAGATAATAGACTTGAACATAATTTAGTTGGTTATGTGGACTTGGACTATGTTATGACTTAGATAAGAGTTGTTCTATAACAGGCTATGTGCTTACACTTTTTAAAGGGCTTCTAAGTTAGAGGTCAGCATTACAATTAATGGTAGCTTTGTCAACATTTATGGTAGAGTACATGGCAGTAACGAAAGCCTTCAATTAAGATGTTTGGTTACATAGGTTGATTGAAAACTTGGTAATTTTTCAAGATCACGTAGATATCCCTTGTGATAATCAAAGTGTCATTTGTCTGGCAAAGAACTAAGTTCATCATTCCCACACTAAACACATTAACATCTGATTTTATTTTGTTTGAGAAAGTATGGATGAAGGGGATATTCTACTATAGAAGATTGGCAATTGAGATAATATTGTTGACATGCTCATAAAATATGTCTCAAGGATCAAGTTCCAATATTATTTGGAGTTAGTCACATCTCTTGATGTTGAGCACCTTTAAGGTGTAGCACCATATGACACATCAAAGGTAGCATTGATTTATCACTAAGACTGGATGAAAAAATATCGCCAAGGTAGAGATTTGTAAAAGATATATATCAACATTTTTCCGACCACCCTCCTCAAATTGTGGCAATTTTTACTCTTAGATATCAAAGCTAAAAATAGAAAAGTTTGTCCTCCTATTTTCACATATAAAAGGGCACTAAGAAGAGTGTTATGGAGTGAGTAGATAAAAGCAGAAAAGAGAGTAAAGGAAATGTGCATAGTGTGCAATTGAGAGAACATATTTTAGCGAAACACCGAGTGTAAGAGTGAAACACAGGATTTTCAGGATTGTATTAGAGTTGAATTGAGTGTTTGTATTATTCCTCCAATAATATACAATTTCTACCTCTATGGACATACTTGATTTAGAGAACTACGTAAATCTACTTGTTTATGTGTTTGTTATGTTTGCTTTTTGTCTAATATGCGGAATAATATACATATATGCTTATGTTTCATTATGGAAATAAACAATGGAAAGATTTTGTTTTATGAATGCTATATCAGAGATATGCTTAAAGTTCATGATGATAAATATATGACATGTGAAGGTGTCCATATGGATGGATTTTCCATTGATGAACACACTACGTTTGATCAATTTGCTGAAAAACTATATGCTTTAATAATGAATAGTGTGAAATTTTTTATATTTGCATAATGAAGTTTTTTTTTCCCACATGTTCAGTGCAAAGTTTGATGGAAACTGATGGATTATGGTTTCTTAAATCAACCTCATTTAAGAGATAATGCATGAACGTCATAATCCAAAATGGGGCTATGTCTTTTCAGGTGTCCGACCCCAAGTTAGGTTGGGGTCCAGCCATACCCAACTCTATGGTAGGCCAGGACAAGACCACGTCTGGTCCCACATTAGACTTAGACATGATGATGTTTGGTCCCACATTGGACTTGGACGTGACCATGCTTCACTCTACATTGGGCACGAAAGCGTCTACGCCCCGCTCCATGTTGGGCCTGAACATGTCCGCACCCAGCTTCACAGTGGACCTGGATATGTCCGTGCCCCATTTTCTCCTGGGTTTTAGGCATGGATTCAGCCCAACATTCCTCAAATTTGGTGCATAACTGATAGGTTTCTTTACACTAAACCCCCTATACTCTAGGTTTGGGTTAGTAATTATGATACCCATCACATCTTATTAAATACGAACAAGCAACTCATGCTTATATTAATTAGATGTGACGACACGAGCAATAGAATAATATTATTCTACTATTACAAGATTACATCTCTATTCCTCCTACGTTGTATGAAGCAAGTCAAGTAAGGTAATACAAAAGGAAGCATGAATATACAAGAAGGGGGTTGGAAACCTTAGACTCAAAGACAAAAACACTCTCTTTGCTTCTTCTTCCTTCTCCTCTTCTCTATCTTTATAAAAGCTCATTACTACCTCTATTAATGTCTCTTGTTATATAAAAAAAATACTTCATACTGATTTGATCTTTGCAAGATCCCCATCAATATCCCAGGAGATTTTGTACATATATTTATTCCAGCAAGAGTTGATATTCCTCTAAAGAAAGATTTATCCAAAAAAAACCTGAAATGGAGTTCATTAAATACATCATAAAGGAAATGGGGTCATTTCAAGGAATAATTCACCTTATAAGATTCCTTATGATTTTTATAACCTCGTAGAAACTAACCTGAACAGTACCTTGGTTGGCTCAAGCAATTCTACTCCTTCCATGCCACTTGTCTCTACTTTATGGAAATTGATCGATTATTGAATCCGAAGGACAAATTTTTGGTAGTGTTGGATAGTCACGAGTTGCATTGACAAGTTACAAGTTTGCCTTAGCTCATCGTTTTTATTAAAGTTTGTCAAAAAAAGATGCTAATTATACAAGGGCGAAGTGCACGGGAAAATAATGTCCTTGGAAATTGACTGCTAGCCAAGTAAGCCAATATGTGACTATGCTATGGATACAAGTTACAAACAAGCTGTGGTTGGGGTGGTGTGGGGGTCGAAGACTCCTATAAACCTGTTCCTCTAATGTGGGAACTTTTAGAGAATTCAAATCCCGGTCATCGTTTTTATTAAAGTTTGTCAAAAAAGGATGCTAATTATACCGACATTCCTCTACTGTGTTGAAGTTGTTCTATACTGATTTTCCTTACCAGCAAAACATTGATCTCATATGTATATATAAAGCATTGTTACAATTCGTTGATAGTTGCAAGAATAAGTAGCTAAAAAATATGTAAAATTTACTCAAGCTCATGAAGGAATCGGAAAAACTAATAATTAAAAAATTAAGATTAAAAAAAATCATATCCAAGTAGATAATTTAGGGTTAAACTCATATGTCATTCATGAAAGGGAATTTTAGGGAGTACAAAAAGAATTGAACTCTTTTAGGGAAAAAAATTATTAGAAAAAAAATATATGCTTAAACTAATTAGTCCTTTTCATACTGAAAATGAATTTACGGGTAATTTTGTTTTTAACTAGAATAAAAAAAAATGTATAAAAATTAGCCTAAAAACATCTCTAACCCGAGTATCATTTTGTGGGTGAATTTATTTTTTATTTTTTATTTATAAGTTGATATTGGTTAGTGAAAAGGGATTTTTTGCCCCTTCCATCAAAAATATCCATAACCACCTTTAAGGTAAGAAGTCTTAATTTGATGCATGTGAATTGGTGATGGTTTTTTAGTGTTGGAGTTTTTGAGATTATCAGCAACGAATTTACAAGGATAACGCTTGAACTTGACATCTCTTCTCTTTTTACTTTGAAAGGAGCAACACCAAACTATAATGAGTGATATCAATGATGAATATACACACCAAACAATTCCATTTCCATTTCCATTGATCAATATATGAATCTAATCCCAATTCCAAGCCTCCCTTCAGATTTATGCAACAAATGCACGTGGTACAGTACTGTGTAGAGGCAGAGCAAATGGGCCACCAGCAGTTTTCATGGATTGATAACCCTACCTAACATTAATGCCAATTTATTCTATTTTTTTAGTTGTGCATCTTTATGATTTAAAAGTATTTTAAAAAAATATTAATTTTTTATTATTTTATTTTAAATTAATATTTTTTTAATAATTTTAAATTGTTATGATATATTGATATAAAAATAATTTTTTAAAATAAAAAATATTATTTTAATATATGTTTACCTCTAAATATCGGAAGCTTTATTTAGATGAAGTGGATTTTTCATAAAATAGACTCCATCATGCAAACAACAACATCCTCTTCCCCGTTAACAGAGGGCAGCAAATAGATGTCATCGCATGTCAACTCATGACCGACCACATTAAATAAAGTTGGCATCATGCACAATTTCTCGACAAACAAGCTGCCCTGTCTTGTCTATGATACACAATCCGATTAAGGTTGTGCATTTCTAAATATACATTTGAGGTTTGCCTTATGGGTCCAAGTGCCCTTCTCCAGAGGAGAGGTGGACAGTCACAATTTACGTTTTGCATGCATTCGACAAGGATAAAGGAAAAAGACACCTTGAAAGATTCAAGGGACTCTTGGGGGATGGTGCAGAAAGGAGACTTGGTAATCGAGGCTCACAAAGTAACTTCTAGAGAAAAAAAAAGATCACTAAGATGAAGAAGCAGACAAAAAGCTTGTTTATCCAAGGCATCCAAAGCTTTAAGCAAAGTTACATTACAATTATAATTATATATACTAAGAAAAGCTAGGGAAATCACTGTATCAACTCACAATATCTTCTTCTTTTTTCATTTCTTTCTCAAAACTTTTTTCCAATTACAGTGTTCAATTTCATAATCAATTTGTCAAAAAAATTAAAAAATATAGAGCAATAAAAAACCAATGTGTAAAATAAAGAAAAATTTTATGATTAATCTAAATTTTAATAGAAAAAATTTTCTTTAGTCCACCTACTTCATGTTTTCTTGCTCCACAATCTCTTTATTTTTTTTTCATTTTGATTTTAATCTAAAAATTTATTTTCTTAACATTCTAATATTTGGACCTAACACAAAAAAAGAAGAACACCGCCTGAAAATATTAAAGGAGCAAAAAATGTTAATGAATGATCACTTTCATCAATGAAATTTGTTGTTCTTTGTGTTATGGTTCCATTCAATTAAAAAAGTTTGATGATGTTAATTTTTTTCTCTAAATATATCTGAAAAAGTAGATCAAGTGTAATTTAGATTTTTATTTTATCTGGTTGATTTTTATTTTTATGTTTGTGATTTTACAAGTGACGTATCACCTGCTTAAAATAGAAGCATATGACACTCCTAAGGGTAAAAAAAAACAAGTCATGGGCCTAGATTTCAATTCTAAGACATATATAGGCCCTTCCATTAAAGTCATGGTTATCAGTATAGTCTTGTTTTGTTTGTTTTTGTTGAATTTTTTTAACTTCATTCATGAAACAATTGTTTAATTTTAATTTTGATTTTATAATTTTTTTGGTTTTTTTTAATATATATTTATCATATTTTTAAATAAATATCTTGGCTTTTAGTTGTAACTCAATTTTGTAAAAAAAATTTAAAATAAAAAAATAAAGTTATTAATCTACTAAAGTTTATGAGTCAAAGTTACAAATTTAACAGATTAAATAATAAAAAATAAAATTAATATAATATATTATTATTTTAATATTAAAAAAAAAAAACTTATTTCAAGTTTTTTTTTTTTAAAAAAAAAAAACTTATTTCAAGTTTTTTTTTTTTTTTAAAAAAAAAAAAAAAACTTATTTCAAGTTTTTTTTTTTTTTTTAAAAAAAAAAAACTTATTTCAAGTTTTTTTTTTTTTTTTAAAAAAAAAAAACTTATTTCAAGTTTTTTTTTTTTAAAAAAAAAAAAAAACTTATTTCAAGTTTTTTTTTTTTTTTAAAAAAAAAAAAAAACTTGAAATAAGTTTTTTTTTTTTAAAAAAAAAAAAAAAAAAAACTTATTTCAAGTTTTTTTTTTTTAAAAAAAAAAAAAAAAAACTTATTTCAAGTTTTTTTTTTTTTTTAAAAAAAAAAAACTTATTTCAAGTTTTTTTTTTTTAAAAAAAAAAAACTTGAAATAAGTTTTTTTTTTTTAAAAAAAAAAAAAAACTTGAAATAAGTTTTTTTTTTTTTTTTTTTTAAAAAAAAAAAACTTGAAATAAGTTTTTTTTTTTTAAAAAAAAAGCAAAACCTTTTCACTATTAATTTAACTTTGCTTTTAGACTCATTAAATCTCTTGAGTTATAATAAGATAAATCCTGAATAATGTTATTTAAAATTTAGATAGAAAAGTTTCAAGATTAAATTCTTGGAATGAATTTAATAACATTATAAAAGAATTTCCTCCCGACATTTAACATTTTTTGTTTTTCATGATTAAAAAAGCTTCAGTCCAACCCATAATGTAACACGCCAGTTTTCTAGTTTAAGAACTGGAGAATGACTTGGTCGCCATAACTGCGAATAGAAAATCCACATTTATATTCTACTTGAATATTACAATGTACATGGAGAGCATCCAGGACATAGCGAAAGGGTGCAACACAGCTAAGCAAGCCTTCTGTCAATGGCCTAAGCAAGCCTTCTGTCAATGGCCTAATATTAACAAAATTGTTTCGTGGATTGATATAAAAGATGCGAAGGTTCTTTCCTAACTACGGTCCACGCGCTTTCTGCATTCAGAATGGCCATGAGAAAGACGAAGACAAGCTGCCCCAAGTCACTGTTCGGCAACACATTCCAAGACCCCACAACAAACACCAAGTAGGAAAAGCCATTTTTATCATCAGATTTTTACTCAAAAGAATCATGATAGTGGCCTGCACCAGTTCATTCTTCGATGTTGTAGGTCCATGCTTAAGTTTTTATCAACGGTTTACCTTGGTATGGAGCTGAGAGAGATAGACCTGACACTGTATAACAGTTTTACCGATCCTAAACCCAGGAACTACGGTGAATGCCACTGGTGGATCAGCTTCCGGTGCATTCTCTGAAAGAAGCGCATCTTCCGCAACACATTCCATGTAAACTTCAGAGAAACGACACCCTCTACGGACTTGAAAGATTGAGGCTTCTGGGTCGAAAGAAAAGGCCAAGCAATGTAGTAGCCAGACCCGCCTAGCCATTTCAACAAATGTGGCAAAAAAACTATTGTCAGGAAATTCACCTGAATTCACGAGGCTTCTTTGGCTCAGATTGCCTAAAAAGGACGTTTCCATCTGGGGGTGTATAAGTTGCAAGTACTTGGCACGACAAAATTTTGCAAATGTTGATTTGGGCTTGAGGGCAATGTATTCAGTTGCTTTCGCAGATTTCAGTTCAGTGAATCTCCTGAAAAACAACTGTTGCTGATTCTTTTTCTCTGGTAGAGATTCTTCCTTTAGAGAGAAATTAGGCAAATGGAAACCATCGAACATCTCTCTGCTAACAAAGCTTTCAAATGCAAAACATTTGTCATCTGCTCTCCAGTAGGCCACATCGGATACAATAGATTCAGCGGCCGCATCTAGATCCCAACCAGCAGATTTCATCTCATCAATCATCAACTTGACAAAGCTTCGAATGGACTTGTCTGTATGTCGTAGAACTGTAATGAAATGGCTGGGACTTAAGCCTGATTGCCGTAGATTGCCAGGCATAGATAAATGTCCACTTTGATTTAATCTCTTCTCAAGTAATCGGTTTTGTCTATTAGATTCTTCCATTTTTTCTCTTAGATACATGATCTCGGACTCCTTGAGCCTCAACTGAGACTCCAATTTCTTCCCCATTATCTCATAGATCTTTGAAAGACTCTTCTGCTCCTGAATCTCAGCCAAAACCAGAGAGGTCTCAGGAGAAGGATCAAACTGTTTTTTTATGTAGCACCGCTTCAAATCAGACAGATTCTTCAACTCAGAGACTACCAAATGGTCAGCTCCTTGAATCCCATCAGCATCATAAGGAGACTGAGCATACTGTAACTGAGCATATGCAGCTTTTACAGATGATAAGCTAGCAAACAGTTTGGCAACAAGTACTTCCAAGGCCAAGCTTTTTTCATGTTCATCGTTATCATTGATGTCAAATGATTGCGGCCGGCTAGCTGCGCTTTTATGGCGATGCTTGTCATTCTTGACCTTTTCTTGGGCCGCAACTTTCTGAACCCCGTCAACAGGAGCAATCCCACTTGCTGCTCGAAGATGAAGAACTTTGGCTACAGTGCGTGCAAATTTACTCTTCCTAGGAGTCACGGCGGATGGTTTTACTGAATCCATCTGCAGAAATTATTGGAAATAGTGACAATTGCACAGATGGTAAGAAGATCAGATAACGGAAATTATGCGATTGCAAATCAAAAGGGCGAAAGGTTAGTGCAAAAAAGATTTGAGGATGATGATGGTGAAGATGATGGAGTTGAAGCAAAGAGAAAAGCAAAAACTTCAGCACCTATGTCAAATTTGCTTTCCTATTGAAAGAATTAAGGAGTCGGACTTTAAACGCGGGAAAAAAAGAAACTGGTGGAGAGAAGAACAGAAGCAGCAGCCAATTCAAGGACACGCACAAAAAGACAAGTTGAAAGCTTTATATGCTTGTCTCTATTTGTAAACTAGGCATCTCGGTAGGAATGGATAATTTATGAATCTAGCTGAGAGAAAACTTTTGGGGAATTAACAAAGTGATAGCACTTTCCGTGGTTCTGCATAATTTTGTGGTTATTCCATTTCTTTTTTTATTCAGGCCAAGTGAGACCTACTATTCAATTCAACATGGGTAGGCCAACCACGTTCTTAAACTAATATAATACAATTAATCCTTCAAAATATCTTGGAATCCTATCCTCCAGTAGGAACTAGAGCTTTTGGATCGTATCACACAGCATTGTTTAGGTTACACTTGGAACAATCATGCCTTCATTCTAAACAAAAAGATATCAGACCACGATATCCAATCCACTGAAATAACAGCAAGCGAAAATCCACTGATATAAAAGCAAATGAGATGTCTAAGAAGAACGTAGCAGAGCTTTGAAACTCGCAGTCACAAAAATGCTAACAAAAATGCTAGCAAGTGGCAAATTTACGAACTTTGGGAGTTATTTCATGCGCACACCCCTAAATACCTTCAAATTTTCATCCGTTGAACTCCATGTTCATGAAAACACCACAAAACAATTTACTCTCCATGGATAATGACTGTGTAAAAGTTCATTTACCCAGAGTCTTTTTTCAACATGCAAGTTAAGTGCAAATGCACAAGCAAAATTCCCTTAAAAAAATGAAATTAAGAGTCGCAGCATGAGATACTTTTGGCTTAACAAGAAAGGCCTTGATAATATAAACAGAAGAACAAGCGATATAATGTTTCGTGAGAATTGTAAAAAAATGCATGAATTTCCTTCTCAGAGGTAAGACAAGCTAGTATTGTCAATAAATGGATCAATTACAACCTCATTGACAACCATAATACACGAGAAACATTTACCTATCAATAAAGCTAATTTGTGAATGATATATGAGTATTAATTTTGCCAATGAAGCACACCTCCACATCACATAGAACCATTGCATCGGTGGATCTAATCCAACTAATTTTTATGATTGAAAAACATGTCAAATCAGCAAAATTGAACTCAACTAATTTTTATGATTGAAAAACATGTCATATCAGCAAAATTGAACTTTAACATTACCATCGATTGACTCCATAACAGTGAAGTTAGAGTCGCATCCATGCAAATGAATAAGTTTATGACAAATTTCCATTACATACTAATCATAGCCCTTAAGATCTTACACGACAGACACATCCATCTTGTTGGGCTTTATGTGATATGAGGATCATTATTATATGACAGTATAAGGCATTAAATTTCTCAAAATCCAGAATTTGGGGACACTTATTTTTCCAATTTCATGAAATAAATAGCTATGATAGGTAAGACAGGCAAGTCTTGTTCAAATGAGGGTACCTCAAGTATTATTTATTCTAAGGGTTTCTCAAGTCTAACACTTGCATCCCAGGCTCCAAATGTCTCGACTAATTTCTGGTTCTGGGGAGGCCCCCTAAACCTGTGGAACCAAATCTTAAATCCACAAAAAAGATGATAAATAGTGGATAAAATGGATCATAGTTCTTCCAAGAAAAGTTGTAGTGGATCTTGGAGCTCCTTTTTTCATAGAAAACACATGCTATTTAGCATAGTAACTCATTCAGAATGTCTGAGTTGTACTCCTCCCTCTGACATGAAAAGGGTGAGACACATGAATTATTTCTGGTGGAGGATTTTTATATTTTTGTAAGAGAGACAAACAAACTCCTGTTGTATCTAATAATTTATCCTTCACACAAGAGGGCATAATAATAAACACACGGATATGTGAGGCACGTGCATGATCACTGATGCTATCAACGTGGCAAGCACGTGTGTACAGCAACCCCAGAAATCACAAAGCAGGTGCACATACATCAGCTCAACACGGTAAAGAATCATCGTATCATAACTCATGAAGTTAAAGCCTGTTCGTGTCAATGAAAACGGAATAAATACTATTCAACTACTGAAAGTATCACGAGAAATTATCATACCTTAAGAACCGTGCGGGACTTTGTCAAATTGTCTTCATAGGGACGTACGCCTCAAGAAAACACAAGGGACACCGCCTCTTGCCGACCCCTTCAAAGTCTAAAGAGACTAAACCCTGCAATTAAACCCCAGATATATATAAAATATATAGACACGTTATTAGGAGGAGAGGAGAGAAAAAAAGCCTCAAAATTAACAATAAAGAAACATATACTGCGTCCCTCTATTTGAAGTTATCAGAGAAAACAAACAAACAAAAAAAGGAAGGGGATAAAAAATAAGAGTTCAGACAATACAATACTTTTGAGCTCAAAAGAATGATAAACAGAGCTCTAAGAAAGAAAAAACAGAGAGGGAGAGATGCATCAAAGGCCAAAACCAATGATTTTAAACAAGAAAAAAGAAAAGCAAGGAAATCAACAAAAATAAATTGAAGGACGAAAGAGAGACAAGCTTGAAACAAACACAAAACAAGTTCAAAGACTACCGGTGATCCCACGATAAAACAAATGGAAACTATCAAAAGCACCAACCTTTGCTTTCCAAGACAACAGCAACTAGCACCCTTTAAGCCCTTTAAACCATAAAGACATCTAAATACACATATGGTATCTTATAACTGACTGTTAACCTACCATATCAGACATGCGGAAGCAGGAAACAAAACCCAAAATGGAAACTTGATCAAAAACCAATTTCAACCTTCAAGAACTTACTTTACAAAGAGGAAGAAACTCTTCAACGCCTTGAAAATATAACAATTACAATATTCTAGCTATCAATCATTCAAGAAGCTGAGACTTTGTTAAATCTCTATTGCCATTTTAAAGCCAGAAAGGATTGAATAATAAAAAACAAGAGCAGGAAAAGAGAAAAATAAAAAAGAGAAACTCTGGGGGAGAGAAATCTGAGCCTGAAACTGAGAGGGGCTAATGTGAAAAGACAAGGGAGGACACAGACTGGAAAATGTCCGACAGAACAATGCGTTGGGAATAAAAAGAGAGGCCTGGGTAGGGTCGCTTTCCATGGTTTATCTAGTTCAACATTTTACCCTTCTTATAGTGAGATATTACATAGCCGTTGTAGCAGGAAAGTTGTGGAGATTTGGGAGGAATATGGGGATAGTATGGGTATTTCGAAGAGATAGGTCTGAGGAACATGGATCTTACGCAAGGGCACAACAAATAGACATGGAAGAAACGAAAGGTCGGCATGAGGCTTTGGCGATTTTCTTATGTGTGAATATCTGGACTGCATACAGATGTGCGAGTGATTTCCATGATGAACAAGTGGCAGAGAATTAAACTTTTGGTGGCCCATAATTGACTGATTTTTAGAGAATTGATGGGTCTTGTCGGCTTTTGATTTTCACATGGGTGTTATAAAAAAAAAAAAAAAAAAGGGGGGGATCATTTGTAATATTTGAATCGTATCACTGGAATCAACTCTTTCAAATCTGATAATATAAATATTATAAAAAATAATAAATTTAAAAACTAAAATATAAATATTACAAGTATAGTGGCAGATTCAGTTTTTAAATACTGTCAACCTTACTCCATACTTATTTTACATTTATATTTAATATTTTCTGAATTAAATATTTATTTTTATATTATTTAAAAATAATTTCTATTAACTTTTTTTAAATGAAACAAATAAAGCCTAGTCTATTTGTTGAAAGAAAGGGGGTTAACTAGAATTTAATAATACTATAATATATAAAAATTAGACATGATATTTCTGTCTATATATAAATGTAGATTAATAACAATTAACAATACAAACTTAATTCGTGGATATCTATAATATTTACAAAGAATTTAGTCCAATTTAATATATCTAACTTGTTTAAATAAATAAAAATAAAAAAATAAAATTTAAAATTGATAATATATTAAAAATTAAGTTGAATATAATTATGGATTCAAATTCATCTTTACTGTATCCTTGAATTCCTCTAATTTCCACCGTAACCATTGACTAGCTGGTTCTTGTGAATTTGAAGATAAAAAAAAAAATATTAAGGGTCTAGATTTATTTTTTTCACATTTGGGTCTTTTAACTTTAATTTAATGCTTAAGTTGCTCATTTTTAAACTGAAATTTTTAACAAAATTAAATTGTTTTATGATTTTACCATTTTATATTATGGGTTGATAACACATCAACACCTTGAGAGATAATTGAGAATTGTTTAATAAATGGGGATTTGATTGAAAATATATTTTATTTGAGAAGTCCATCAAGAATTGAATGATAGTTGATGGACAAATATACCCTTTCGTGTTCTTTGAAGGAAAACTACCCTTTCCCTTTTCCAGTCATCTTAACATTGCTGGCAATGTCCTTAAAAAGATAATAAACAAAAAGAAAACTCTTATATTAACCTTTATAATAAGTGAAGGATTCATAACTCATTCATGGTCATTGATATGAGATTAATATTTAGAGAAAAGAATACTAAGAAAGTAAAATTTAATGATAAAATATTAAGAGTATAAAATATCTTTTTAGAGGGTAAAGTGTTGAGGGTGTTATATATATATATATACACCAAAAGAAAAGTAAAATTTAATGATAAAATATTAAGAATATAAAATACCTTTTTAGAGGGTAAAGTATCCAGGGTGTTATATATATATATATATACACACACCAAAAGGATCATAGTAAATCGAATCAATTTTAATGTATATGATTATAAAATATTAAATAATGTATATTTATGGTTTAAAAGTAAGAGATGGAATAAAAAATTAAAAAATGAAAGTTAAGTTTTTTGAAAAGAGAAAAATGCACAAAATCCAACATTTTCCCACTCCAAAAACCTTTACTCCTCATTTCTCATGGTAACATTTAACCTCTTTTTTTCAGTTAAATGTTAACTGTTTTAAAATTTCCCTCTCTTTCAAAATATATATATATATATATATATATATGGATAAAGAATGTCAAAAACTATAAGGATGATTTTCCACCCATTAATCCTTATATCAAACATATGTTAAGGAATATGATTAAACTAAACTTCAAAATTATACAAAGTTATTTTTCAAATTATTTCAGTTGTTGATCTAATATATAAAGTGATTGTCAAAACTTACGAAAGGAGTACATTGATTCTAGCTTCTTCTTCTTTTCTAACATTCTTGTTCTAAGTTGAAGTTGAATTAGTAAAATATAAAAAATCAAACTAACTTGATGTATAATTACAAGTTTTCCTTCTCTTAAACCATTTACCAATAGTCAAAGTGGGCAAGCAATAATGCCTCATATGTCTTTCGCTTGTAATATCTGTAGCTTATTAGAATAATATAAGTGTAAATTTAATATTGTTATAGTTTTTGTAGTTATAATTTTTAAAAATTAGTTTATAAAAATTTATAAATTATAGTTCCTTTTTATAAGATTTTAAAAGAGAGTTTTCAATAGAATCCATGTAAAACTATTATCTATATTAATTAACTAAAAACTTTCAAATATATAATTAGGACAAAACATAGAATGTATTGTATAAACAAACAAAACCTTACTCTATTTATCATATTTGAAATAGGCAAACAATTTGATTAGGAAAAATTCATTCAATCCTAATCTTATATTTAAATTATGGTGTATATATTAACTAGAAACTTTTAAATATAAAATTAGAATAAAACACAAAATGCACTAAGAAACAAACAAAATCTCATTCTATTAACCATATTTCAAATAAGCTAACAATTTGATTAGAAAAAATTCATTGAACCATAATCCTGTATTCAAATTATTTTGATGATTTTTTAGAAAAATAAAATACATACATCCAATCATTCTGTTCATGGATATATCTTAAACATCATAAATATCATGGAAGTATTTGTAAATGTTTATTGATGTAAAAGAAAAAAGACTAAAAATAAATAAATAAATAAATAATATCTAAATTGAAACTTCTATGAAAAAAAGACTAAAAATAAATAAATAAATAATGTCTAAATTGAAACTTCTATGGGAAATAATTGATATATTAAAAGAGAGAATCTTACAATCATCATGTAGGTCTCTAGACTATATTTGATTGACAAAAGAAAATAAAAAACAACACAACACAACATTAGATTACAATTGAAAAATATTATGTTTTCGTTATTATAAAGTTAAGATGTATTCCATTTAGATTTTTTTTTTCAATAACAATCTTAAGATTTTAAAATAATATCATAATGCTCGAACAATATTTGATATTGATATTTAAGTTGATTATTATTTTTGTTAAAAACAAAAAATTATGCCAACTATTATAAAATTTTATATTCATTGTCATTATAATATAATAAACTTTGATTCTAATATAGGTATTGATGCATATAATAGCATATATGTACCTAACAAAAAGACCTTAATTGGAAGATCAACCACCTTATTGAGGATTTATATTGTTACTAGTAACACTGGTTGTGGAGATAATACGTTAAAAGATAATCTTTTATCCATGTATTTTTCTCGAAAGCTTTTAGATCTTTCACTAGCTCTTCTATAGTTAACAACTAAGACACTAATTTTAAAATTTGCTAAAGATATCTTAACCATTAGTGTTCGACCACTTCTTAATCTCTAATAACGTACACAATAAGTGTAAAAATGTCTTTTTGGCCACCCAAGTACAACTCAGAGCTCTGTTAACACCATAATAAATTCCTTTTGTATCTCATCCACCCATTCCTCTCGTTAATGCACAATGATAAGTATCATTTAAAAGGAAAATGGGTTTGCAAGATAAAGCTAAGAGTTGAATGAAACACTACCTTTCTTTTATCTATAATAAAAGTCACTTCCACCATAATGATATATGTTTCCTAAGAAAAACCTCTAGAAAAAAGGTAGAAGAGACTTTTATCCATAACCACACCAAAAGGAGTCACTATAAGAAATATTGAATGGACCATTACTAGTTTGATAATTTGTTGGTAAGTTGCGACATCAAATGACCTCAAGTTAGGGTGAAGTTCATAATTAGAAAGATAATTGAGTTGCATTATCATCATCTTCACCAAGTTGAAGCTTTTTTTATAACCTATCATGTTTTGGATATCAAGCTCTTGAAGGAGTTAATCGTGCACAATGATAAATCTGAACACTTACAATAATCTTATTAACTCTTATGGGTATGTTTAAAATGTGAAGAATTGCTTAAAACTAATCCTCTAAGAAATGAATATCATATGCAAAATATTCCCTAATACCTTCAAGGAGTCGACCAAGTTTTGGTACTAGAACCTTGATCCTAACTATAAACCCCAACCAATCATAATAATAATTTTTTATGTGAAAAATATTTTTGGTTGAAAAACCAATAAAACTAGACATATATGGTAAATAATAAAAGGGTAAATTCATAATTTGGAAAACATAAGCTTGTAAGGGATGAAACAAAAAAGATGTGTAAACCCCATTTTAGATAATATGATTATCAACCAAAAATAATAAAACATTAGATGAAGTTTTTTTAAAACAAATGGGAGGTAAAAAATCCTAGGAAAAATTAGCAAGAAACCTTAGATGAAACAATATAAATCTATATACGAGAAATACTAATGATCGGAGATCATATAAGACATTAAATGAGTGATATTTTTGCAAATAAAGAAAAATTTCCACACCTCTTCTGTTAAAGCCAGTGATATCAAGTGATATCAAGAGTGGGAGAAAGGTAGAGTTTTTGCAAAAATTTCAGTGGGAGAAAGGTAGAGTTTTTGCAAAAAAAAATTTTCTTATTTCTCTTTTTGCAAATCAAATGAGATAAAAGAGTGGTGATTTCCATACATAAAAACAAACCTTACTTCAGAACTTTAGAGAGAGAGAGAGGATTGAGAGCTTGGGGATCAAAGAGAAGAAGATACTAATAGAAAGAGATTAAAAGAATTCTTTGAGTTTTTGCAAAAGGCTCATTGTTTTCGGTTAATTGATAATGATAAGATTTTCTTTTCCTATTAAATTCATTGTTCTTTTTATTTGTTAGGGGGATTGAGAATCCTCTAAAATATAACATTTTAGAGTTCATGTGTTTTTGTGCATGAAAAATATTAAATTGAGTAATTATTGGTTAATTATGGTTTAGATAACATGATTAAGGAAATTTAAAACCAATTATAGAACTTAAAACACTAAAGTGGCTGGTCATAACTAGGGATTTTAGGAATTTGAATTTTTTACTAAATTTGGATTCATTATGATGCTTAAATGGTATTGGAGAATGCTTGAATTTGATTTTTAACATTGTATTGTTAATTGCTAAGAGTTTAGTTATTTTTGTTATATATTGGAATGATAAAAATATGAAAAGTTGGCTAAATTGGATGGGTTCTTGGTGTTTCAAATGATGTTGCTATGCTTAAACTTGATTGGTATGATGATGATAATATATTTAATTTTGATGGCGATTCATATAGAATAAATTATTTGGTATGAGTTATGTTTATTAATTGTGGAAAAGTGGAGGTACAGAAATTTATGAAAATATATAAGTTTTGATATTTTAATGATGCATGAGATGTTTAAATTTGTCTAGGATTATTGTAATTTGGTTTGTGATGTGTTAAGCCATTATTGGTGTATTATAGAAGATTGAATGTGCTTAAATTCTATTAAATTGATGATTAAATTGAATCCTCTCTATGTGTTTGATAAAAAGTTAGACATGGAAATTCATCAACAAAAAGTCTAGACATATAGACATTGAAATTTGTTAACGAAAAGTCTAGATATTGAGTTTAGTTGATAAAATAGTTAGGTATTGAAATAGATTATATAAATGGTTGATATAGTGCATGGATATTTAATTGTATTATAGAAAATTATTATATATAATGTTTTGACATTAAATTAGGATATGGAATTAGATGACAAAATATTTAGACATTGAATTTCAATATAGAAATAGTTGACAAAAACTTAGATATTAAATGGGATTATGGAAATGAATGAATTGATAAGCAAGAATAATAAAATGAATAAGCATAAATGAAATTTGTAAACAAAGTAGATAAATGATGTTTAAGAGTAATTGTGAAAATAGTTAGAATAAATTGGGTGTTGACTTGGATATTTTCTTGAATATTAAAAGGGGCATCCAAAATAAAACCTATTATATAAGGAGCTAGTGTAGCAAGAGCATTAAGTAGGTTTTTTTCTTTTTTATTATTTTATTTTAAAAGTGTTTTTATTTAATTATATAAATGTGAATATGATGTGAGCAAGCAAATGATAAATCAATACGAAGAAAACAAATGAGAAATAAATGAAAGTAAGCAATTAAGAAATAGAGGTTAGTATGTGAATATGATTTTAATATGAGGAATGTGTATGAGAAAATGATGAGTAAACAGAGTACAATGTACGAGTGTGAAAATGATGAATAAATAAAGTGCGATACACAAAAACAATGAGTAAAATTAAATATGTTATATGAATGAGAAAAATAATACCTTATGAAATATATCTTCAAGGAAGGAAAATCATATTAAATGAAATATATCTTTAGGACAGGAAAATGATACCTTATGAAATATACCTTCATGGTAGAGAAATTATATCAAATGAAGTATATCTCCAGAACTGGAAAATGATAATTTATGAAATATGTCTTCAAAGTAAGAAAAAATGATTTGTATTTAATCATTTGTAATGACAAAGAATATGAATTGTAATTAGTCAATTGTAATAACAAAGACTATGATTTATAAATCATTTGAAATTAAACTAGTCAATCACAATAATAAGGAATATGATTTGAAATTAAACCGATCATAATAAGCAGGGGTTATTATATTAATTGTTAAGCCAACCATTGTGGTGGGGCTATGAAATTAAAAAAAAAAAAAAACCACAAGAGAGAGGGCTATAATGTGTTTTTTAGTCAAACCCAATGATATAGGTTAAAAAGAAAAGATGAATTGATCAAAACAAAAGAAAGCCTAAGAAAATTTTGAAAAACCTAAGTCCAGGTAACTTAAAAAGGGTAGACAAGTTAGTGTTTGTGGAATGTGAATTTATAATTGAATGTAAGTAAAATAAAAGATAGGAATACTTAATTGTTGATAAATAAAATGAAATGAATTGATAAACATGGTTAACATAAATTACACACCAAGAATATTGAAAAGAATCAACTAATGCATAATCAAAATAAAGTACTAGCTATGTATATGAAAACTAAATAATAACTACGGTTGATGTTTAACGCTTGAGTTATGAATATCAAGCTGAAATGCAATTATGGTTAGCTCAAATATGAGCTAAGTGCATAAATGAATTTAATAAATCTATAATTGAGTTAAAACATGGGTCATAGGCATTAGGTGGGTTAACAAACCCAACTATTGAATTAAAAGATCAAACTCGAACTTTGATATAATTAAATTAAAGCACGACTTATGGTCATTGAATTTGAATAATGAAAATGGTCAATCTAGGGTAAGATTCTTTATCTCTAAAATGAATTTACAAATCCAAAATAGAGTAAAGTGTGAATCATAAATAATGAATTGGATTAATGAATGTTGTCATTCTAAAGTGGGGGTTATAATTATTTAGATAGATTAATGAATTTATAAGTGAATTAAAGCACAAATTAGAGGTATCAAATTAAATTAACAAAAAATATTAACTTAAAACGTAGGCCATAATTACTGAAGTGGGTCAATAAAATAAATATTTAAGTATTGAAAAACATAAAAGGAATTGTTTATACGTAAATGGAGTTTAATGGAATTGATTAATGATGATAATGCAGGCTTAACTATTATCACAAAAAAGTAAAAGTAGATGCTCTAAACCACGAAACGGCTTAACTATTATCACAAAAAAGTAAAAGAAAGTGATAGTAGATGCTCTAAACCACGAAATAGAAGTTACAGATAAATGTTACAATTTCAAATTTAAGTAAAATATTTAGAATTAAGCATGTTAAGGATACATCTATGTTTGTAATATAAAGAAAGTATGGTTGTTATAAATAATACTGAGACTAGTGCGGTAAGACAAGATTTTAAAAGCTTCATCAAAAAATACTACAATAGAAAGAATAAAAAGTTTGGTAGCACATCATGCATAAGGAATGGTAAAAGACATATCTTTTGATAAAAAGAATGAAACCAATAATAAAGATAGTACAGTTGAATGTACCTGTAAAAAGGTCAGTAGCATTTAAGATTGTTACAAAGATGTTAAAGATTGTGAAATTGGATAAGTATACACAAAGATAAATGATTTTATGTTTGTTCTTAAAATTATAGAAAGTTATTTTGATTAATAGATACAAATATGCTTATTATGTATTATAGTTCTTTATATGTTTTTACAGTTGCATCTCATCCAACACCACAACCATCATACTATGCTCCTAGTTTATTTATTTTTTCTATATTAGTTAGAATTTGGTATAAACTAAATTTTTGTAGTAAAAACCTTATTACATATGTACTAAAGTTAAGAACACCATGTGGATTGTATAATAAACTTAAGAAAAAAAAATAAATTGATATTGTATACTTTCGAGACAATGTTATAGTTTTTGTTATAGTGAATATAAAGTATGTATAAATATGCATGTGTTGTTACATTTGATTAGAACAACATGAAATGAGGACCAAAACACATCATTGTCTATATAAGATAACTTTGTGATTTCAAGTTGAAGAATCATTTATACAATTGTCATGTAAGCATTTTCATAAATATATATGATATCTCCATATAGAATATATATGTGGGTCAATTTAGTATACATGTGATGTGATAAACACTTACATATTAGTTTCAAATATCCTTTATACCTCAACTTATGAGAACAATTGCTTTCTTTCATATATAAAAGAACATAATACGTACCAGAAATATTAAAAAAATAATATGATGTAATTAGAATCTTATAATTATAATAATTTTATAATTTTCTTTCCAAATATTTTTATCCTAAGAACTTTATCGTTACTCTGGATTCATTAATCAAATATTCGATTCAATAATTAAACACCAAATAATATTAAAAATAAATAGAGCTTTTATTTATAATACATATGTTTTTATATGAATAAAGTCAATATCATGTGAAATCAACCAATTAGCTATATAAAATATTCACTTATACTTTTAACTTGAATAAGAAATGAATAGAACCAAAACATCCTTTGTTTGCCCTATGTAGCAAATCATCCTGTAACAAGTCTTGAGTAATGTCAAGATAGGAACATCCATGTACATCTTATAAAAGTTTTTAAATGCTACAACTATGGCCTAGTCATCAGAGTACAACTTCTTATTACACAACTACGAAGGTCTAATGATCTTTTTTAAGAATTCAACTAAAGGAAAATTATACCGATATGAAAACATAAACACAAGGAGGTTATTTACACTTCTACTTTATAGGTACCGTCAAGCTAGCAACTAATTAATTTCCCCTCAAATAGTACTTTAATTAAGTAGCTCAAGCCTAAAACTCTACTAAGAGAATCAATTTAACTAAGAAAAATAATGATGTTATAAGAGTTGTCTAGTTAAAGTTCTTTTCTTCTAATAAATTTTCAAGATACCCCAACACCATTTTAGGGTTCCCTAGCCTAATATGGGGAGTTAAGATTCTCCTACTCAGGGTATTCTCCAATCCATAAACTACTTGATAATTTATGATACTTAGAACATAAAAGAAAATGGTTTTGAAAATTACATGACTAAGAATAAACATTATTTATCAAAAAATAATAGAGTAACCTAAAGTTCTTTTTAAAACTCTTAAAAGATGGTGACAACAACCCAAATACAATCATAACAATAAGTAGAGCCTTTTATGACCTATTTAAAAGTGCCTAAATATTAATATAAAGTTAAAAAATGGTATAAAAGATGGTGGTAGAAAATGAATTTCTAAAAACAAAATTGCCTAAAACTAGAGAGAAGACAGGTAAGAAGATTAAGAATGAAAGAATAATGAAGAATAAAGGCTTTATATAAGCCTTTTCAAGTGTTCAACTATTAGCAGACTAGCTAACTCAACCAACCAAGTATTCAATTGTTATTGCCTCATCTAGTTTTGGTTAGATAGTTCCTTGTTTCATTTATGATATGGCATCATTTATGATTGATTTCTAAATTTTTTAAAGCTTAGAGCTGTTGATATCCTCATATGCGCTCGCATGCTAACCCCTGGTCTCCCAATCACTTTTTCTTTATGTAGACTTGTTTCCTATGATATTTCATCATAATCATACCTTTAAAAAATTGCAAATAATGAGATGACTTCTCACTTAGATAAGATGGGATGCATGTCATTTAGGTAGAGTTGTAGGTCTTTTCAACACATTTCACCACCTTGATGAAACTTGAACATGTAACATTAATGTCAAGAGGTTAGGCAAGGACTTCATCTTCATGCCATAATGTCATTAAGACTTATAAGGATAGCCAATATATTTAGGGATATAAATACACCTAACAAAGAAACCTACTCAACTTTATATTAGCACCACAACCAATAAAGAGCTCGTGTAACTATGAAAACTTATCCAATTTACCTGGCTAACATATATATATATAACATCTAATTGAGTTAGTGGGGCTGAAAGGAATATTCCTTAGGCAACATCAAAGAAACCCTACTTATCTCATTTATAATTTTACTCAACATTAAGGTATGCCTATACTAAATGGTTGATACCTTTTATATTTTTCTACTGAATAGTTAATCATTAATCATTACAGGTTATTATTTAAAATATAGCCTTTATGATTGATACCATAACGTTTTTCCTTCTATACCATTGTTTATACAAGTTGGCATGACTCGTGACTATACAATGCTGCCATCAAATGAAAAGGGTTTTAATCTCTCGATTCATATTATGTTCTTCTTCAACCTTTAACAATCTATTTTCTTGTACATTCTTTGCAAATACATGCACATAAATCTTTTCTTGATTCCAAAAACCTTGTTCTCGTGCTGATTTAATCATCAAAGTGTTTTTATAATCCATATAAGATACTTGTTTTTTAAGTTTATAACCCTATCTCCATCATCTTTTTAATAAATGACTAGTCATTTATGTTTAACATAAAAGCTTATTTGCTTTTGAGAATTTATACACTAGTCCTATATATACTATAGAGGTATAAAAAAACTTCTATTATGGATATTATGGAGGATCTCTTTAGATATGTATTATATTTAAAAAAAAAACTCCATGTTATATTTTCGTACACTTACTAAAAAAATATTTGAAATAAAATTATAAAAAGCATATATCAAAAGTTAATATAAGTTTATAACTTTAACAATAGTCAAGCAAGTCTCCTTGTAACTTTATTTGATTGAACACAATACAATACAACACAATATTTCCATTCAAAAAAATAACGTCTCAGTCACTATAAATTTAACAAATTTAACGATGTATTTCATTTTGATTCTTATAGTTTCAAATTCACAATAACAATTCTAAAATCTTTAACTAATTTCAAAATCATTCTGACAATAACACTTCCTTTTTTTTAATTCCAAAACAAAACTTGTATCAAAGAAATTATAAATTTTTTATGCGGTGCCGTAACATGACATAACATCCAAAAACTTTTTTCTTATGATAAAAAAGACATGGGTTCCATCAAATAATATAAAAATGAAAAATATCAGTTTTTTTTAATGGACAGAATAAAATGAGAAGAAACACAGGGCAGCAAGTCTACACATATATGTTGCCACGTAGCATGGCCGGTTTAAGACTTAAGAACTTTGAAAGCATATATTAAACAGAGATAACGAAACAATACCCCACAAGATACCCACCATGATTCAGCAATGACCATGAATCACGCGTGGAATGTGGCTGTGGTCGCCTGAGAATTTAATTCTAACAACTACATAATACATCCAAGAGACAAATCAATCCCTCTAGAGAGCTGTTTGGACCATGATGTATACAGCATGATTTCTCCCATATAGGTCAAGATCTAAGAAAACAACGTAAATTAATGCTGTGAAAATGACTGCCATGCCAATTAAGAATGAAGAAGAAATCTCTCTATGTTGTTCTTCTTGTTTTATTTATTTTTTATGTGTTCATGTCGTTCCTAGAAAGGGTGTCTCATGGGAGTTTCTTTATGAATATAAAAGGGACACAAGTGAAAAATGTACTGCCATGGTTCATGAGTAAATGCATATGATCTGAGGTGGGATCTTCTTGTTTACTGCCCCTTGATTTTGCTTAAATGTATGGACCCATGATATGTTCGTAGAGTTGGATTTTATTTTTTATATAAAAATAATATTTATGTTTAAAATAAAATAAAAATTTTATGAGTCGGGTCATAAACTCACTAAACTAAATAAATTAGTTTTATTTTAACTAGATTATAGATAAAAAAAAGTAACGACTGATGGATAAATTAAAAAAAATTATGATTACAACAACTTAAAAAAAAATATTATTTTTTTTAAAAATAAAAATATAGTTCAATTTTCAACAAATTAAATAATAAAATAAAAATTAGATGAAAAAAAAACTTAATTTAACTCAAGTTAATATAAAAATCCTATAACTTAGATGATAAGGTCAAGTCAACTATAATTAACCTTATACACATGCTATTCAAATTATAAAATTAAAATAATTTAATTATAAAAAAATCTTAAGACTTTTTTTTTTAAAAAAAAATCAATGTTGAGTTATGAAAAATGAAAAGGAAATACATGAAAAACATAAAACATTGATGTTAACTAGTATTAATTTTTCAAATTAGTGATCCAAATTATTAGATAAAAAATATCTTATGTTAAAAAATTATAAAATTTAATTTCTAATTAAATATTAAAGACTAAAATTAAAAAAATATCATTATATTATTTCAAAAAACAATAACCCTGAGTTTGTATGAACGTGTTTTTGCAAGGGATTTTAGTTTGTTTAAGCATAAAAACTCTCTTCTTGCATATGCAAGGAATTTTAACAGATGCATTAAAACTATTTCCAAACCTAAAGGTAAGAAACCTTATTAACAAAACAACTGGATGATATGGCATCAGTTTAACTGTTTATATAAATATTAAACCAGATTAATATATTTTTCAGTATTTTATAATATTTTATTTTACTTTATTTTATCCTATAGTGTGGTTTTTATTAGGTTTTAACTTCTAGTATTGAATGATAATGAGTTAATAATAATTTTTTTTGTATTTTTTATTATATAATAAAATAAAAAAATTAATTTAATTTAGTAAAGTTTAAAATCCAGATAACAAATTTGGTTAATTATGATTAACCAATATTTTTTTTCTTTAATTTTTTTTTTAAAACATGTCAAACTAACAATGTCATGTTTGAGAGTTTTCAAATAAATAGCTGATTTAAAAGTTTTCAAGTTGGGCCAATATATTTAGTTTAATAATAATATTAAAATAATTTATATAATCTAAATATTTTTTTTTTAATTCAATATAATTTTGGTCCATGCCACAACGAGAATCGAGAAATAACCTAGGTTCCATCTAAGCTAGCTACCACAGAACATTTAAACTTTTTTCCTGATAAAAAACCCTTCCTATATCTGTAGTACAGATAGCATGGTAAATTAAAATAAATAGCTTTCGTGTTTAATGAGCTTTAATTAATGACCATGTCTGCTATTTAATTGGGGAGCGAGTCTACAACGCAAATTGCAGGGAGTCGTGTAATTCTTTTCGGGCAATGCTACTGTAGACAAGCTATTCAAGACAAGTTCTTTTTCTGTGGTCATCCTCACGGGACGATACAACTTAGCCTCCTTTAATTATTTTCGTATTTTCCTTTTCTTTTTAGTTTAATTTTCGTTGTAGTAGTTCGTAGTATGATTATATAAGGTATTTTCGGGCCACATTTGTGTTCCAAGCTTGTAACATGGTCTAGTTGTATAGTTTGATTTGTGAGCTTCACGAGCATGGTTGAGCATGCATAGTTGTATAGTTTGATTAACAGAGTGCTTAAGTTTTTTTTGTTTTTTTATTTAATTTGCTGCTAATCGTAAGTTGGCCTAAGCCACCCACAATGTGGTGCTAAAAGACTGTATAATTATCTCTGAAACAAACTTATTTTCCAACAGGAATGATTCCACAACAATGATTTAGACGATAGATATCAATCTGGTTTTTGTCAGAGAAATCGGATTTATCTTGGCCAAATAAAAATAAAAAAAACATAGATATCAATCTGGTTTTTGTCAGAGAAATCGGATTTATCTTGGCCAAATAAAAAAAAAAGATAGTGTAATTAATTTGTTTGCATAAAAGAGGTTATTCAACATGATATGAGGACCTGTTTAGTTTAGAAGTTATTTATGACGTGGCTATATGAAAAGGAACATTTGAGAAAAGCCACCAAAAAAAACCTAGAATTTAATATGCTTTGCTTTTAAAATTATGAAACTGCATTATCTATGTAATATGATATATTTTTATTAAAATTATATATATATATATATATACACGCGCGCACGCGCGCGTATAGTTATGTAAGTTTTGCGTACCGAAGAAGTGAAAAAAAGAACAGAAGTTCACACAAGATTAAGCATAAAGCTTCAGCACCATGACTGGTTTGGGATATCTCATGTTCATCAAAAAGTTATAAAGAAGTACAAATTGCGTATCCTCTATCTATTGATACTTTGAGGCACCTTTTGAAGTTTTGGTCGGTGATATTTGTGGAGTTGTTACTTTATGATTTTGTAAGCTTTAATTTATAGAGCATATTTCTCTTTTTATAAATTAAAAAGAAAACATATTGAAATTAAGTTTCTCATAAAACCAATAAGTTCTGTTAATTATGTTGAGTTCTTGAATATTATATATTTAGCAGAAACAATAAAAAATTATGTGAGAGTTTATAGAATTTATATTTATTACTTAAAGATTTAATTTTTTTTAACTTTAAATAATATTTTAAAGGTTAGGTTATTATAAACCAAAAGATATCTAATTGTTTAACTTTCAATGATAATCCACACAAATCACTAGTGAGAAATTTTCTAAATTTTTATTTAGAGGAAAGAGATTGGTATGTCTAGAGTGTTAAATCTTTATTATGTGACTTTCATAGTTTTTTCATCTAATAGACAATAACTGAAAAATAAAATGCATAGCTTGTTATTTATAAGGAAATATGAAAAAAATTATAAATTAAAAAAATATCAATTTATCCCTTAAATAATATCCATATAGTAATTCAGGATAATTTTAGAAATTAACTCAACCAAGTCCTTACTTGATTTTTTTGGATCTAGAAATATAATCTATGTATTAAAGATTTTTTTGGATCTAGAAATATAATCTATATATTAAATATATTTTAATCCTTAATTTTTAAAATATATTTCAATCAGCCATACTTAATTAAATCATCCCAAATTAATTTGTGACTAATGACTTTTAATTCATATGACTCATTAGGTTCCTAATATATTGACTCAACTATTAATTATAATTATAATTATAATTAAATAAATTAAATAATTTAATTTATTATCAATTCAATATTTGATTAGTTTATTATTGAAGATCAGGTGCATAATCTAGCAATGTGTCATGATCCATCAAATATTAGATAAGTCATTAGTGGTTTGACTTAACCTTTCAGTGACCGGTTTTTCAGTGTAATTAATATCATTTCATCAATAATGTTATGATTTAACATTAAATCATGGAATATGTCTACCATGTTAAATCATGTTTGTACTTTAAATAATAGTTATTAATCATTTGAATAAGATTTGAAACTCTTTTCAAATCTCATTACACATTGGCTAAGAATTTCTCAGTCAATATTATTTGAGAATATATGAAATATTTTTTCTAAGTCATTTAGGATGATGAATTCTCTCTTGGTCACTTAAATACCTTCATATAGTTTATTCTATATCCAATGTCTACCCCTTCATTACCTCAATTAAGATAATATATAACATAATCAAAGCATAACATTCTTTATATAACATAACTTAATAATCTTAAATCTAAAGATTATTTACGCAACCATCATATGAGTCTTTTCATAGATATAGATTATCTCTCTATATAAAATTTTCATGCGGGTCAGTTTATTGTACATATCTTATGACAAGCACCTACATATTAATTTTAAGTATCCTTTATACCTTAATTTATAAGAATAGTTGCTTTCTTTCAGAAAAAAAAAAAAGAAGAAGAAAGAATATAATATGTATCAGTCTTTATAGCTCTAATAAATATCTAGTATTTAAGAGAGCATTGACTATAAACATTTTAGTAACAATTGACACAATGAATTAATAGGATGTTAAATACTTAACTATAGTTTTATATCTTTCTCAGTTTCTACTTTTATTCTTAAACATTTTAAAACAATTTTTTTTATTTTAAGAAAAATAAAAAAACAACAAGTTATCAAAAAAAATTTAAAATCAAATAAAATGGCTTTCCAAAATGAATAAATTGCAATAATTCCTTGAGATATTATAAAATTAAAAGTACCATAAAAAGTTGTAAAGGTTTGACCAAAATGTACATGAATAATATTAGTTTCATTATTTAATTTCAAGAAATTTTGCTTTGAGTTTCTATTTTTAATATTCTTTTCAATTTTTAAACTTCTTAAATTTAATTATTTTTTTTATAAGGATATTTTTTTTAATAAGTTTTCTAATACGAGGCACTATAAATTTTGAAACTCTACTATAGTAGTGTTTCTATTTCTTGACTTGCACTTCATTACAAAATAAATATTCCTTTCATTATTTAATTTCAAGTAATTTTACTTTGAGTTTCTGTATTTATTATTCTTTTCAATTTTAAAATTTTTTTAATTTAATTATTTTCTTTCATAAGGACACTTTCTTTCATGATTTTTCTAACATGAGGCACTATAAATTTTGAAACTCTACTATAGTAGTATTTCTATTTCTTGACTTGCACTTCATTACAAAACAAGTTATTTATTCTTCTACAAATACTTAATAATATATTAGTTTTAATTGTGTAAATCCATTTTCAATTGTGTAAATCCATTATGCTAACTTTTAAGCGTTTCACTCCTTGTAATCCTATTATCTTGTTACATTGAATCTATTTATTATGATAATTTCAATAGAACTAGTTATGTTGGCAAAACCTTTTTTTTCTTTTATTATGAGAGCCTCTCAAAGCTAACAATATAATTTTTTTTAGACATGCTTCAACATCATGTCATCTTCGTATTCATTTAATGATGCTATTAGCCCTTTTCATTCAATCTCTTGTATAATTCTATGAATCATTCCTCAATACCGACATCTTTTAAATTTAATGGCCCAAATTACCTAAGATGGCAATTACTTTTTTAGTCATTCCTTAATAACAATGATCTCTTAAGATTCATGGGAGGATTTGAACCAATTCCAAAGAGATTTAACCCTGGTAATTCTTCCAATCCTTTTTATACAAACTATTATAAAAAAAATATCAAGTTTTGTTAGGAATTATCTTATTATCTGTCAATTCAAATCTTCTAGCTTCTATGTATGGTTTAAACACTTCTAAACAGATATGCATTACTCTTAAAACATGGTTACCAACTAGTTTTGCTCTCACATTGTTCACATGAAGCATCAATTGCAAACCATTACTAAAATGTATCGTACTTCTACTTATTTAGAAAGTGCAAAAGCCATTGTTGATCAACTAGCTATTGTAGAAACTTGTTGATGATCAAGATTTATTATTTTGTTTTCATGGTGGTTTGATAAGGAGTTTCATTCTTTTATTAAATTTTATGATTTTGCTTTAAAGGATAAAGACTTTGCCATTGAATATTTTAATGTTAAGTTATTAAGTCATGAATCTTTCCTTGATAGTTAACATAATACAATAGTCTCTAATCACACTTTTGCATTTTCTGCTTATAAAAAGTCTTTCTTTAGACATAAGAAAATAAATCTAGTTCCTACTATTGCTCAACCATCTACTTATTCTCCAAAATATCTGCCTATTCATAGTTTTTCTACTACTAATTTTACATCCATGCAACCAACTTCATTTCAACACTTCATTGACACTTAATTTGTTTATAAAATTTCTGATAGAGTAAGTTATGCTGCCATAGATTGCTATTATAAATTTGACTTTTCTTATCAGGGTCATGATTTACCAAGAATTTTTGCAGCAATGGTGGTTAAATCTAATACATAGTTTGAACATCAAATGTGGTATATAAATAGTAGTGTCAATGCCCACATTACATCATATGCTTAAAATCTCACTCATTCATTGTCTTTTAATAAAGGAGAAACTATCACTGTAGAGAATGACATAAGTTTGCTTATTAAAAGTACTTGATTTATATCTTTGTAAATTGACCAATCTAACTCTCACCTATCCAATATTCTTTATTGTCCTCATGCTTCTACAAACTTAATCTCTATCTATAAATTTTATTTAGATAACAGTTAGTACTTTATATTAATTGATTTTGATTTTTACAATGAAGTATAATAAGACAAATTGAATACTATTTTAAGGGCATATCAAATACTACTTCAGCACGTACCTAGTCTTTCTCACAAATTGAATGGTCTTGCAGCAACTAATGTGCAATGGTATAGTTAATTTGGGCGCATTTCCTAAGTTGTTATCTAATGTCTTCCATGTTCACATTTTCCTTTTCCATTATCAGATGAAAATAAACCGCTTTTTTTTTTAATTCCTATTATCCTTTTGGCAAAAGTAAAAAAATTGCCTTTTAGTAACTCTATTAGATAGTCTACAAATCCTTTGATTTTAACATACTCTAACCTATGGATTTCACCTTTTGTTTATGTTAGTGGTTGTCAATATTATATTCTATTTATTGATGATTTCTCATGATTTTCAAAGTTGTATCCATTATATAATAAATCAAATGTCTTTCCTACATTTCTAAAATTTAAATCTCATGTTGAAAATATGTTTTCATCCTCCATTAAACAATTTCAGACGAATAATAGAGGAGGGATTTTTTTATCAAAAAAACTTCATAAATATCTTTCAAAATCTTGGATATATTATTGTTTAACTTGTCCCCACACTTCACAATAAAAAACATTTTAGAATGTAAACATTATCATATTTAAGAACTAGATTTATTTAAAGTTGTCTTTATTTAAAGATTCTATTTTCTTAAGGCATCATAAGTCAATGCCCCAACTGACCATAACTGATTCAACTCATCAATCAACAATTGAAAACAAATTTCTATATTCTTAACTGGATTGTAAGGACTAGGTATGATCATAGATAATAACATGAATTCTAACTTCAACACATCTTTAAGGGTTAGTTATAAGCTATCAGAATGACTAATGAATAAGAATAGAGTGCAACAAAGAACATAAATGAATTAAATCCATTTATACACAAGGCAAGATATATATTTTGTTGTTCCATTAAAAATTAAGGATGTTCTCTATTAAACTACTTTAAAGCTTCAACGTTAAAAAGATAAACCATGACTTCTTCTACCTCATCATGTGAATGATGTCTTTACATATGTTCAATAGTCTTTGGAGATATAAATAATCTTTATAGCCTATAAATAATTGAGAAGAATTTTAATTTCTTATATGTAAGAGTCTTTCCTCTATAACTAATTAGTTTATACTAAATAAGCTGATAGGTTTTGTACTCGGTGAAATTTACAAATCATCATTTTATAACATGTAAAAGTTTAGACATGTATTGATATTTTAGTATTTTAAGCCAAAAGATTTCATCATGAATTTTGTAATATAAAAGTTATTTTTTAATTATTCTCTTCAAGTAACATGTTTTTCACCCATTCCATGATCCTATTGTAATTAGTCTCATTTAAACCATAATCTAACTTGATAGTAAGCATTTATCCAATAATCGACAATTTATAATGAGTTGTATACTTATTTCATAATGGTTCATAAGAATCTTTCTAAAGCTCAAAAAACCTAGTTGCATCTATATTCGATTCTTTATCTAAATGAATGTTACGTAAACTTTCACATGAATAATCTTCATTTATTTTCATTATTTTCATCACCATACTCCTTTAAGGAAGACTATTATCATCCACAAACTTTTCTATATTGCTAGAACTAGAAATTGCGCTAACTATCATTTCTTACATGATTTTATAAGAAACATAGGGTTTTTTTTTTAGCAAACAAACTTAAGTATTTCTTCACAAATATTTTTTTAAGTAGATACATTGTCACAACATCTTTATGGTGAAACTTTTTATTCTTACACTTCGTGCATGGATATCTAATTTCACTTCCATTAATATTCTTCGGAATAGAAAGTGCAAATTTCTAAAAACCTCAACCTTTTAATACAACTTGAAAGAATCTCGAGACGTCTAAGAATAATAATTCATTACTTATAAAACCTATATAGAATATTGATGAGGATATTTTTTTAATAATGTAACTATCAATTTAAAATTTAATTTTTTTTAAAAAAATAAATTCACAATTCAATAAAAAATTAATATTTTCACACAAATTCAATTTTGCATCAAATGTGAACTAAACAATAAAATTAACAACAAATAATTAGTAACCAACTAATTATCCATTATTTGTTCAATTCAAACTTATTCAACCTAAATTAATACATTTTAATTATTATCAATTTCATAAAAATATCAATTTCTCAAGATTTACACAAATTTTTAATTGAACAATAAAATTAACAAAATATAATTCGTACTCATAAAATAACCCATTATTTTTTTAATTATAACATACCCAAATTATAAAATTAAACTCAATCTCATAAATTGACAAATGAAATTAAATTCCTCCAAATCATAAAAGTCCCTCACATACAAATCACATATTTATGCAACAAAATCCTCTATGAAAGAAGTCGTAAAACACTTCAATATACAACAACCAAACTACAAATAGTATAAAATAATTCAATAAATTATCATAAAATATAAATTGTTACAAAAAATGGATAAATTTGCTTATTTGGTATAGCAAAACCTGACAAAAAAATTAAACCAAGAGATGGTTGCTAATACTATTTATAAATTTACTAGCAGTTTAGGGTGGTTAGATTTACGAGGAAATGGGCGAAGGGGCTACTATTTTTTTAGGCAGGTAAAAGTAAAAGAAAATAAGGAAGGAGCAGAGCTATCATTTGTGAGGAAATGGGCAATGGGGCTACTATTTTTTTAGGCAAGTAAAAGTAGAAAAAATGAGGAGGGAGTAGAGCTATCAAGTTTTATTTTATTTTATTTTATATTTAAGGAATGTTTGTTGCATTTTTTTTGAAAAATACTAACATGTAATATTTTTTATAGAATTGCCAATGAAAATTTTATTATTTTATTATTTTCTCTATTTTGTTGGAAATTACCAGCGAAAATAATTATGTGGTAATTTCCATGAGAAATTATCAACATAATTTTTTTTTATCATTATTTATATTAAAAAGTACAAACAAAATATTTTCCTTTGATATTTTCGTTGTTATTTATCAATTTTTTAATAATGAAAAATCAAAATAAATTCAAATTAAAAACAATTTAGCTCAAATCTACCATCTCGGGTGATGGTAAGACCAATAAATACCTCAATGAAATTTCGCTCATCTAATATGTATAAGGACCAAGCTTTATTTTTTGCATCAATTTTGAAACAACCATCTATTTTTTTTATTTTTTTCATTTTGATCCTCTATCTTTTAATCTTACTCTTTGTTAACAATTTAAAAGCAATTGACCATCAATTTAGCCATGAAATGATTCAATTAAAGGAAAGAAGTTAAGATATCAAAAAAATAATCACTACTTCAATCTATATTAAAATGTGAGAGGGAGCATAGTGATTGGAGTTATAATAATTTTCCCACGTAATTTAAATTCTTTTAATAGGTGCTTATATTTATATTTATGTAACTTAGTTATAAAAAAACAAATTAAATTTGGTCCGAGTGGTGATAATTTAAATCCATGGAAAGAAAACCTAAACATTCTTGTTTACAACAAATGGTTTTCAAAAGTAAAATACATGGTAAGGATAACACTCATCTTACCTCCAAATTACAATGCGTTAAATTTCAAAATAAAGAAGCATGTATCAGATCAGAAACTAAACGAGAGATTTTTTATTTTATTTTTGAGAGGTGAAAAGGTTAGAGAACGGATCATTTGCTCTCATTTAAGCTCTAATTGCCATGATGAAGTAATAGCGAAGCCGAAGAGTAAAACTGAAAATGAGAAGTGAAACCGTCGACGCCAATTAGATCTATAGACCAAAGCAACGAATGACAAGAAAGCTGTCGTTGTTGTGACTCGGAGGATTTACGAAACACGAAAGGCATTTCCAGACTTACCATATAACTTGCTTGTTAAGATTAGTCATAGCAATGACTTTTGTGTGCGTGTGTGTGAGAGAGAGATTAAGACGCCTCAACTATCTATAATATATTTATGTGAAGAACCAAGCTCTCCTCCTCCCTTGTTTTACTTTTATTTATGAAATGATCGTCTATAACTTGCATCTATTACCAAAATATTCTACTCCAAAAGCCACAAAAGGTCAAATAATCGAAAACAAAAGTCGCGGCGGTGGTCGATAAGAAGGTTGCTTGGGAAGTGTGGCCTTAGCCCAAAATTCATTTAATTCAACCTCTCACTAATATGCATGCATGCTAGGTTAGATCATATAAGATGACTTTAAGGAACTTGCAACTTCAGTTTTTTGTTATATGAAAATTAAGATGTGCTTGTTTTCATTTTTTGTTTTTGATTTTTGAATTTTAGAAACTAAAAAACTGTTTTATGTTTAATATTTATTGTTTATAAAAACTATTTATCTAACAAAAGAATACAAAGAAAACATTATTATACAACCTTAATTTGAGAAATATAATAATATATCATTAATTAGAAGAAGTTAGAAAGAAATAATATTGAGTGATTTAATCATAAATATTAAATGGTGAGGTCTTAGCTGCAATATGCATGAAAGTGAAGGTGATAATGTTAGAAATATGTTTTAAGATGATGGTTGATGGGAACATTTGATATCAAATTGAAAATGGGGTTTTAAAGTTAAAACTTTATTAAAAATTATTTTCTAACAAAAGTTCTTTAACATGAAACACAAATGTCATAACTTGCTTTTTACCTCTATTTTTGAATATATTTTACAAAATGAAAATAAATTCCAAAACATGTGTATTCAATGTAATTTGGTCAATTTGTGGCCATTTCATAATTTTGACCATTTTACTTGTCATATTCATGTTAACAAAAATAATTTTAAGAATCAAAAAAGAAAAAAAAAAAGAATATCAAAGAAAAAAATAATAAAAAAAAGATTAATGAGTATGACAATAATTATGGAAGGAGAGATGGATCAAAATAAACATAAATTTTTCCTTGTCCAAGAAACTAAGAGATAAAGGCATAATGATAAAAATAAATACATAAAAAAACATAAAAAAAAAAAGAGAGAGAGTAGAAGATGGTAGAAGAGAAGAGAAGATAAGAAGCAATACAAAATGAAAAGGGATATAAATAGGCTTGGCCCACACCATGGAAAAGGGAATGAAAAAATAAAAAAAGAAAGAGAGAAAACAACTAAGGAAAAAAGAAAAAAGTGAGAGAGAGAGAGGAGGAGGAGGAGGAGGAGGAGGAGGAGAAAGAATTTAGGAGAGAGATAAACTCAATAAAAAAAATTAAAAAAAATGAAAGAAAGAAATTGAAATAGATCATTATGAGAGAGAAGAAATGGGTTGCGTCATTTTTTTTTTTTTGTCAATCAGCCACCATGTTCACCCAATGCAACCTTCTCTATCCTCCATGGAAATTAGAACCAATTCGACCACTATACTTACCATAAACTTAGTCATTACCCCCCCCCCCCCGAAAACAATCTCCTTCTCTTAACCGAAACCAAGCCAACAACAACCCTCCTCTTGTCAACTACAATAACATCCACCAATGAAAGAAAAACCCAGTTGCAATAGCTCTCTAAAACACATTTAATAGCAACGAAACCCATGAAAAAAGAGAGAAGATCAATGACCGGGAAAGGGAGAAGAAAATGGCAAAACTTCTCATGGTGCTCTCTCTCTCTCTCTCTCTCTCTCACTCACTCACCTTAAGTGACATGGCAATGCATTATTGTATAAAAAGAAAAAAGGAAGGGTGGCACTCTTGACCTTCTATATGACATGCCTTAACAACATCGGTGCATGATTTCACACGTTAGTAGAAGCAGTGATACATGGATCTATGTGTTAACACTACCCTTATTGTCATCATTTTTTCAACCTAGTTCCAACAGCTTCTGATCAACCCCAGCTTCTCTCGAAGTTTAATTTTGGATTACAAAATAAAATTTTGAATAATTTTTAATGTATTATTGATTTTTATGCATATTGTTGTGAAATATTTGAAGTGTTGGGGTCCACACTATTATATAACAACTCTAGAAAAATAAAGCCACCAGGGATTTAGTTTTTAAGGAATAAGGTTGGAATCAAATCCTATGATAAGCATGGGAGGATAAGTTGCAACATGTTTGTTTGAGGCATAATTGTTTGACCTCAATGTGAAATTTTATGTTTTTTGATTTTGTTTTTGACTTGTTATATTATGTGTTAATAACTTTAATACACAAGTTTATTATGTATTAATGATCTTAATATTCACAAAACTACCTAGGATAAATGAATAATCAATGGATGTTGTCTTAAAGTGTTGATCGGTGGGTAATGAAATTGCTTAATACATTACATTATTATATTTAAGATGTCTTCAAATTACTTTTCCTGCAATGTTTTTCTATTTTAATGGTTTTATTATTCACAAAACTACCAAGGATAAAGGAATTGGAACTTAGTGTTATTCTGGGTGTTGATTGGCTAGTAATAAAATTAATCAGTAAATATTGTATTATTGTGTTTAAAATATCTTCAAGATGTTTTTTCAAGCAATTTCATTACGTATTAAGAATTTAATAATTTACTTGTTCTACCTAGTATAAATGAATAAATGCAATGTTATTGGATTGATTGGTGGGTAATGAATCACTTATACACGACATTATTGTATTCAAAATGTTTTCAATATATTCTTCCTTTCAATTTATTATGTATAATGGTTTCATTGTTCATCAATCTTATATGCAATAAATGAAATGTTATTGAATGTTGTTATAGGATATTGACTGATGGATAATGAAATTGCTTAATATATTATTTTATTATATCTAAAATATCTTTGAGATATTTTTTTATAAAACAATATAGATAAAAAAAATCCTTTAATAGTGTGGATTTTAATTTCTATGCTCATGTTGGTATGCGTGAATTTATTTTTGGTTATGACATCCTTCTTTGATGTGGTGAGAAAATTTATGTTCGATTGATGTTATTCCATATATATCCATTAAGTGTGAACAGTGGTATGTAGATCCATTCCAATCCATATAATCTTAAAAAGGCTCATGATTATAAATTAATTACCATCCTCTTGAGTATAATGATTGATTAGTACTTAAAAGTGTATTTTTATCAAGGTTTTACATTATCATTTTCCACTTGAAGTATCAATAACTCTTTAACTAAAGTATGTTTTATAATAACATATCTAATAATATACGATACCTTTAATTTAAGGTAAATGTTCATTTTAAATGCAAGCCTATTACAAAAATAAAAATATTGATTGATAAGTTTAAGTACTAAAATTGAAAGGACAAAGAGATGGCCAAATTTAGAAAAAAGATGCTAGCGTAATTCAAACTAGAACACTGTTCGGTAATTGGGTCATATCTGAAGCTGTAGATCTTGGATTTTGATCCACTTTATATGGTTGGAAAGGCAAGACATGGGCCTACAATTTCATGTGAAGTTTTGGTTTTAAAAAAACCGATTTCAAGTCCAAATTATAGCAACAACGAAGCAGTTCAAATCTGTCCTGCAGCCTAGATACTATTCAGTTTTAACCCATATCTTGAGTTCTATAAGTCCAAATGACCTTAATTTTATTTTCTTGGAAAGTTAAGATAATTTTCTAGAACTTTTATGTAAAGGTCTCGTTCAAATTATGATGTTATCAATGACATTTTATTTAGACGAGAAAAGATAAGGATTGTCACCAAGTTAAAAGTTGACCACCCACTTAAAGTCAAGAGGTGGCCACCCACTCAATAATTAGTCATCAAATCAATAATTCTGAATTTTAGCCAAATAAAAAGAAGCATTTACCACGCATTTAGTCATCTTGGTTTTTAGATCAAAATTACTTTCTTTCTCTCTTTGTATTTTTAAGTTTTATTTTTATTAATATCTTGTTTATGCCTTTCATTTCA
>NW_011499973.1:273671-275311 GCF_000495115.2 Populus euphratica | reverse complement strand
GTGATTAGTATTTAAAAGTGCATTTTTATCATGGTTTTATATTATCATTTTGCACTTGAAGTATCAATAACTCCTTAACCAAAGCATGTTTTATAATAATATATCTAATAATATAAGATACCTATAATTTGTGGTATATAAGATACCTATAATATAAGATAAGGATTTGTGTCTATTTTTAATGCAGGCCTATCACATAAATGAAAGGATTGATTGATGACTTGAAGAACTTAAATTGCAAGGATAAAGAGATGGCCAAACTTAGAAAAGAGATGTCGGTGCAATCCAAACCAGAACACTATTCGGTAATTGGGTCATATCTAGAGCTATATATCTCAGATTTAGGTCCAATTTATATGGATGGAAAGGTAAGACATAGGCCTACAACTTTCATATGGAGCCCAAGATCTAAAAAGGCCATTATCAAGTCCAAATTGTAGCAACAACAAAGAAGCCCGAATCTGTCTTCCAACCCGAGCACTGTTCGGTATTTTGGCCATATCTGGAGTTCTAGAAGTCCAAATGAGCTGAATTTTTTACACAAGAAAGCTGAGACAATTGCCTACAACTTTCATGTTTACAACTGGCTCCAATTTTGACGTTATCAATGACGTTTTGGGCAGACAAGAGAAGATAAGGATTGTCACCAAGTCAAAAGTTGGTCACCCACTTATCAATTAGTCATCAAATCAATAGTTCCTAATTTTGGCCTATAAAAGGAGGCATTTGCCATGCATTTAGGCATCTTGGTTTCCAGATCAAGATCATGCTCTTCCTTTCTCTCTTTGTATTTTTTATGCTTTGTTTTCATTAATATTAAGTTTATGCCTTTCATTTCCTTTCCTTTACTTAGTTAACTTTTATGTTCTTATTTTGTTTATCTATTTTGCTTTCTTTCATTATGTCTAGCTAAGTTAATTATGTCAAGGTGAAAAGGTTACACTAATGGTGTAAGAATAAGTATAATGTAAACTTAATATGGACTTTAATGTTTGATACTAACATGTTTTATATTTGTTATCTTGTTCACTCTTTAATACTTTGCTTGTTAAATGACTAATCTTGATTTATGTTGTATAACACTTGGTACAACAAATGCTTGGCACTTTCATAGCCCATAATGTATGGTATAACCGACACCTGAGCTATGAAAGGAACTTGATTTATTGTTAACATAAGTTATAATCATGAATGCTTGACGAGATTTACAAGTATTAGCATTAATTGAATAAGATGACTAATGTAATCATGTTAACAATATATAATCTGATTGGAACCTCCTTTGTGTGTGGTTTCCAATTCAATAATAAGAGTTTATACTATACTTGTTTGATATACCATTAGTGGAACCTCTAACCTTGACATTTGTTATTATCATTGTTTAATCGTTACATTAATATTCCATCTCAAAGTTCTCATCTTCTTCTTCTTCTTCTCCTTCTTTTTCTTTATTATTATTATTATTATTATTATTATTATTATTATTATTAGTACTACTACTACTACTACTACTACTACTACTACTACTACTACTACTACTACTACTACTACTACTACTACTACTACTACTACTACTACTACTACTACTACTACTACTACTACTACTACTACTACTACTACTACTACTACTACTACTACTA
>NW_011499973.1:210033-273005 GCF_000495115.2 Populus euphratica | reverse complement strand
ATCTTATTTATGTTCTTATCTTATTTATTTATGTTTCTCTCTTTCATTATGTTTAGTTAAGTTTATTATATTAAGGTGAAAAAGTTACACTAATGGTGTAAGAATAAGTATAGTAGAAACTTAACATGGACTTTAATATTTGATACTAACATGTTTTATATTTGTTATCTTGTTCACTTTTAATATTTTGCTTGTTAAATGTTTAATCTAGATTTATGTTGTATAACACTTAGTACAACAAATACCTGACACTTTCATAGCCCAACCGTATGGTAGAACCTATATCTGTGATATGAAAGGAACTTGATTTGTTGGTAACATAAGTTATAATCATGAATGCCTGACAATATTTATAAGTATTAGCATTATTTAAATAAGATAACTAATGTAATCATGTTAACAATTTATAATCTGATCGGAATCTTCTTTGTATATGGTTTTCATTTGAGTAATAAGAATAAGAGTTTATATTATACTTGTTTGAAATACCCTTAGTGAATCCTCTAACCTTGAAATTTATTGTTATTATTATTTAATCTTTACATTGATCTTCCTTCTCAAAGTTCTTAGCAACTTCTTCTTCTTCTTCTTCTTCTTCTTCTTCTTCTTCTTCTTCTTCTTCTTCTTCTTCTTCTTCTTCTTCTTCTTCTTCTTCTTCTTCTTCTTCTTCTTCTTCTTCTTCTTCTTCTTCTTCTTCTTCTTCTTCTTCTTCTTCTTCTTCTTCTTCTTCTTCTTCTTCTTATTCTTATTATTGTTGTTGTTGTTGTTGCTGCTGCTGTTATTATTTTGTTGTTATTTATAATTTATATAATTAACCTCCTTGTGGTTCAACCCGGTCTTGCCGGGTTATTTATTACTTCAATACTCCTGCACTTGGAAGAAGACATCAATCTTTTGGTCGTGTAAAGTTTTTTATGTCGTTGTCGAGGATGTAAATTTTTGTATAAATTATATTATTTATTTTATTTTCTCTTTTCACTTTTCATGTATCTAACTTTGTTTCTTTTATTTTGTTTTTTTTTTATTTTGTTTTCTTCTTTCTTTTACTTCGACACTATTACACTTGGGAGAAGACATCAATATTTTGGTCATATCAATACTCGTATCCTAAAAGTGAGGATTATGTCCTATTACTGGTTCCAAATCCCAAATCATTTCCATAGATTTTAGTAGTTTCTTACAACAAACATATATATACTAGCTTAGGCTAGCACTTAGCATGTAAGTATAATAGGTACCTTTATCATAAAAAACAAACGCGAAATAGCTTACTTGAAGTAAAATGTATACATGATTGCTATCTTTCCTATTAGAAAATAAACTTTTTATTTAGAATTTTTGAAGACTAACTAGGGTTTTCTATTTACCATACAATTAGGTAGTGACCTTTTTTTTTTATAACCTTTTTACATATAGTTTTCCAAGATGTCCATAAAAATAATTAGCATGATTTAAATAAATTATGAATAATTAAAAAATTAATCTTAAAAAATGCTTAATTAATATTTTTTTTAATCCAAAACTTTTTATTTCATGTCGAGAAAATTAAAAAATTTTGTATAGTTTATTTTACATCAACTGACGCTTATTAGCGGGTTTAGATATGCTTTCGGCATGGAATCAGCTAACATAGCCACTTCGATATTTATAAAAAAAAGGCATAGAATGCCTAATAATTATTATTTTTCATGGTCAAGCATCTCATACACGTTTATAAAACTAAAATAGTTTTTTCTAAGGAAGTTAATATTTTTGCATTTTTTAAAAAAAATTCATCATTTTACCTGTATAGTTCTAACAAAAACAAAAAAAAAAGGTTAAAAAACAAAGCTCTTATATTTTGGATAAGAAAAAATTAGTTGGATCAGTTAAGTCATAACAACAAATGCTTTTGTTGATTTTTTATATCTCCAATATTTACTTGAGAGTGTTGTAAAAAATCAACTCACTTTAAAAATCTTTTGTTCCGTAACAAATCAATTATGCTAGTATTGGTTATCAAGAACACCAAAACAAAGAGCTAAAATTGATACCATCATGGGAAAAAATAATGTATCATTTAAGAAAGAAATTGAAATTGATATCCTTAAGGATAACACACAAAGATGTTTATGTTCATAAATATTCAAAATGCAATGGAGCACAAAGATCAAAGAAAATAAAAGGAGATAGTTAACAAAAAAAAAAAAAAAACTAAGAGGGGGGAGCCATTTCATTATAGTGATGTTTATTATGCCACTTTCATATTTAATTATGGATTAGAGTAGTGATATTTTTTTTTCATCTTGATTTTTTTCTCTTTTTTTTCCTTCAATTGTGACAGTGGTGGCTAATTGTTTTAAACTTTTATGGAATGATGAGATTTAAACAAAAGGGACTAAAGTGAAAAAAGTGAAGAAAATATGTGGCTTTTTGAAAATTGGTGTGAAAAGTTGATTTGAGTCCTTATAATTTTTAACAAAAACATTTTCACTCCTTTTAGTTTTTGAAAGTTAATTTTTTGCTAAAAAATTTATTTTTATTTTTATTTTTTTAATCCCTAAACTTAAGAGAAGAGAGGGTGTGTTGTTGGATTCTGATCAAGAAGAAATAAAATGTTGGTTGGCGTTGATTTCGACTACAAAAATAATCGATTTTGATCTCAACATGTTTCTTTCAATGACAGGAGTTTCAATGATCTGTCATTTAACCTTTATCTTGATTGAAATAGTAGATTTGGGCTTAATTGGATTCAGGTTATTCTTTGTTTATAAACTGATTTATTGTTAATTTGAACTCTTATTTGGGTTTATATAGGTTTCATGGAATTTTGTTATTTGTTTTTGGGTAGAAAAATGATTTAAATAGGTTTTTTAGGCAAGAATGTCGTTGGTTCAAGTTTTTAGCTGTTTGAGGTGGCTCACGATCGAACCAGAGATAATGTGTTGTATGCTAGTATAAATGACACGTCGCTTAACAATTTAAATAAAAGAAAAGTTGGATGGGTGGATGACCCATCCAAGCAAAAAAATGAAAAAAATTAGACAGACACGTGTCAGTTTAGCCATGCAGACATTTCCTTTTTATAACTTGATTTAAATAAAATCAAAGAATTTTTTAAGAGAAAATACACAAATAAAATTATTTTTTATATATTATGCTGAGAATTGTTTTTCTCTTTAACTTAAAAACAAGCTCTCTCTTTTTTTAGTTTTTTTTTCATGTAGTTATGTTAATCTCATAACTTATGTTGTGAGTTCGACGAGTTGACTTAATTTTTTTCTCTTTTTAAAAATATTGGTTTCATTTTTCAATTGCATCCTTTGAGATTAAGAACTAGCCTTATTATTATTATTTCTTTCTATTGAGTAATCTCATTCTCATGAGTTAGGTCGCTGATTTGATATGTTTACCTAGATTTACTCCGTTTGTTTTTTTAGATCTTTTTTTCTTAATTTTTTTCAGTATTTCTGTTTAACATTTGGTTAATTAGAATTGAACTTTCTAATTTGTTTTGATTTTTTTCTATGCATTTATCACAATCTAATGACTCAGGTCATATATTTTTAGGTTAACCAAGGTTAGCATAGGTTGATGTAATATATCATTCTCTCAATATATATAAAAACACACACTACCTCAATATTTTAAAAATATGTTATCCTATATATATTAGATTTTGAATTCATGATTTTTTTTGGTAAAAAAAACATGTTAGCAATATTTTTATATACTTTATGATTAAAAAAATAATTTGACAAATGGTGAATTGCAAGAAAAGGGACCTTTCACACCTAAATGGTAACTAGGTAGCAGACAATGCTATGTAAAAACCTTTTTTTTTTCTAGTTAAAATAGTGGAGCTATTGCCCCTTTTTTAAAACAAAATGGCAACACCTCATAACTGTCCTAAAATTCAATTTTGACCGTGAATTCGAATGGTCATGTAGAAGATAGCAAAATCAGAACTAACTTAAAACATTAAGAACAAATAGTATATTAAATCAACAAGAGACAATGTAGACAAAAAAATTTGTGATCAAATCAACGCTGGAAAACTCGAAGGAAAAAAACCTCGAAGAATATAGGCTTAAAATGATCCTGCAACATTTGCAAGGACCGTGTACATATATGAAAACTATTTTAGGTCATTTCTCAATGTTAGTTTCAAAACCTTTTACACAACTTCTTTCATCTCAAACCAAACTAGTTTTTGCAACATGTTGTTCGAACCTAAATATTTCAACACATTAATTCATATAAAGTGAACAACACAATACAAAGCATAACAAAAAATTCTAGAATTAGATGAACTCAATCAATTATGGAACTTTCATAGTAAAGGAAAGACAACATCTAGTTATTCAAGAGTATAAAAGCAATTAACTCTGTCACAGATGATGCTGACATTCCTTTTCTTTTTGTTCTTGGGGGCTCTCCACCATCCCTTGAAAGAGAAGTATGTTTCTAATCTTTAACTCTTTTTGATAATATGTTGATTGTGTCATCAATATAGACCTAACATGGTTACAAAGGTGTTGAAACCAACAAAAAAAAAAGTATTACTTACTATTGTAGAAAAAATAGCAAGGGAAAACTTATTCTGAAAATCCATACTATATAAAAACAAAAACATATAAAGCACACAACAAATTGGCATTAATTAAAAAGTTAATTTGTAGCCAACAAAAAAAGACCAATCATAGGTTTATAAATAAAAAAATATTAAAAAGAAAGGAATGAAAAATGAAAGGCATATAACTAAATGTTAGCAAATCTTAAACAACAATTGCAATAACACACAAAAGATTAATGAAAATCAACCGTAATAACAACAAAAATGTTCAACATAAATAGACAATGAACATAAACACTAAGCAACCATATAAAGAATGAAATAACAAGGTTGCAATCATCAGCGCGAAACGAGAAGGGGACTTATTTACATGAAAAGGATAATGCCACAATATTGGACATTGCTAGAAAGAACCAAATACAATAGAAATTAAGCCCTAAACAACAAACAACTAAAAAAAGCTACATGAATAATGGTGCAGAAGAAGTTAAAGATAACAACAAACAAAGAAAAGATACAAGAATTTTAATAAGTGAAAGGGACAACAAATATTAACTTTAAGTTCGCAGGTTTTATTTTTCGTCTAATAAATAATTCTTCAAGTGGTTCATAAAGTTTTATATAAACTAGAAACCTTACCTCAACTAGAAAACAAAATAAATACCTGAAATTACAAGGGAAAGAAGTTTGAAATCCAAAAATAACAAGGAAAAACATAAAAACTGCCAAAACCAAGGGCTCGGGGCAAGATTTTCAAAATCTAAAGACCTGATAGTCGACATAGTAATTTTATATAACTCTATATAGAATAGCTTTTAGAAACTCCTGTAATAATTTGAGTATAATCTAATGTTTTAATCAAAAGTTATGGTCCTTTCGAACCATTATTCTTGTTTGGCACGACTAGATCTTTTTTTGGACTCAAACATGTTCTATAAGTTTATAAATATATCTATTAAGCCATCCACGTAATTTATAGAGAAACAAAAGGAAAGACCATAAAGATTGTAAGGTCAGATAAAGGTAGTAAGTATTAAGGTAGGTACACAGAAACATTATAGATGCCAAGTCTATTTGTAAAGTTCCTTGAAGAAGAGGGTGTTATTTCACAATCTACAATGTTTGGCACACCAAAATAAAACGTTGTAGCTAAAAGAAGGAACCGTACACTTACAAACATGGTAAGGAGCATGATTAGTAATTTTGATATACCATTATCCTTATGCAGTGAAACACTAAGACAACTATGTATATTTTAAATAGGGTTCCATTCTAAGTTGTATATAAGACACCATTTGAATTATGAAATGGATGGAAGCCCAAATTAAATTATACATATATATGTGGTTGTCTTATTAAGGTAAGGATTTATAATCATCAACTAAAAAAATTAGATCCAAGAACAACCAGTGGTCATTTTATTGGTCATGTAGTAAACTTTAAAGGATATAGGTTTATTATCCTTATCATACTACAAAAATAGTAGAGGCAAGAAATGATAAATTTATTAAGGGTCTCAATTTCAGTGAGAGTGATTTTTCCAACATGATAGAATTTTAGGATAGGTTTTAATTGATTTGTATGAAAATAAAAGACAATTGGTTATTGTTCAAGAAAATCATTTAGATAATTTGGAATAATAACCAATTTAAAGGCAACTAGTTCAAGAGCAACTAGTTCTTGATGAAGTAAACTTATATAAGGGGATTGAATTAAAGAGAACTTTAAAAACAAGGAGACTAATAATTTCTAATGATTATATTGTATACCTTCAAAAGTCTAACTTTGATGTTAGACTTAAAGATGAACCAAATTCATTTTCACAAGTCATGAATTGAAAAAACTCTACCACGTGGTATAATGTCATGAAGGAAAAAATAAAGGCTATATCTAAAAATCAAGTTCGGTACCTCATCGAATTACCAAAAGCATCTAAATTTGTTAGCTGTAAATAGGTTTATAAAAATAAAAGAGATGCTTATGGTAATATCAAACAATATAAAGCTAAACTTGTAGCTAAGGGTTATACTCAAAAGAAAGGCATAGACTACCATGAAATCTTATCTCCAATTTCTAAGGACTTATTTAGAATAATAATGATATTAATAGTTTATTTTGATTTAGATCTATATTATATGGATGTAAAAACAACATTTCATAATGAAAATTTGGATGATGAGGCATATATGAATCATCATGAAGGTTTTTGTGATGACATAAATAGTCACTTGTTTTGTAAACTAAATAAATCTATATATGAATTAAAACAAGCCTCCTAAAAATGGTATATTAAATTTTACAATGTTATAGTATCATTTGGTTTTATTGATAACATTGTTAATCAATGTATATACTTTAAGGTTAGTAGGAGCAAATATATTTTTCTTATCGTATATATACAAGGCACTCTACTCACAAGCAATGACTTGGGTTTGCTACATGAAACAAAGAAATTTTTTTCTCAAAACTTTAATATGAAGCTTTTGGTGAAATTTTATATGTCATTGGCATAAAGATTCACAAAAATAGATCTTAAAGAACATTATAGCTATCTTAAAAAGCCTATATTGAAAAGGTTTTAGAAAGATTCAGGATGTCAAATTATACATCTTCAGTAGCACTCATTATCAAATGGGATCAATTCAATTAGAATCAACACCCATTAAATACATTGCAAAAATAAAATAAAAAAGCAAATGAGTAACATTTCATATGCATCTATAACTGGCAGTTTGATGATGTATAAGTATGTTCAAGACCTGACTTGACATTTACAATATAAATGTTGGGGAGGTTCTAAAATAATCTAGGAATAGACCATCGGAAAGTTATTAAGAAAGTTATTAAATATCAACAAAGAACTAAGAATTAGAAGCTAATTTTCAGACATTTCTATCACTTTAAGGATATTGGTTATTCAAACTTGGATTTTACTGGTTATGTAGACATAATTTTTTTTTAATTTAGGATACATTTTTCTTCTTCCTAAAAGAGTATCTTAAAGAAGTACTAAGCAAATAATTGTTGTTTTGTCTACTTTGAAAGAAAAATTCATTACATGCTATAAAGCAATGACACATGTGATCTGAATAAGAAATTTTATTTCTGGTTTTAAAGTTATCAATTTCATATCAAGACCAATAAAAATATATTATGATAATTTAGTTGTAGTTTTTTTCTCTAAGAATAATAAAAGTAAAAGTCAAAATAAGCATATCTCCATAAAACATCTAATTGTGATAGAGAAAGTAAAGAAATATAAAATGTTCATTAAACATATTAGTACTATGCTAATAATTGTATATCTCATGACTACTCAACTTATTTTCTCACCTTTTTATACAAATAATTTATTTAATGATTGCATTTCACATTTCACTAAACAAAAGTAATTAATATTTTTATAATGCTATATATCCTTTATTAGCATACAATCAAACACTCTTCCCTGAATTTATAATTATAAACTAGATATAAATAAAATAATATCTATGATTGTCACATCAATTGAGTATGTATTACTATGAGTTTATAATGAGTAATATCATTTATTTATTTTTAAAATTAAAGTAAAATAAAGTATCAAGAAATAGCATCGCATATCTTAAATTATTAGAACTTACAACCCACTAGTTTCTTGGATGAATTATTAACAACTAGTCTCCAACTTTTTTTCTTTGTTTTTAATAGAACTAGTCTCCAACTTAAATAGTGACCATTAGATTTACCCATATCTTTATCCTAACTAAAATAGCTGAAAGATTGAATTGAACACAGCTCATAGGCTATTTAAAAACTTTTACTATATAACTCTATATCCCAGGAAAAAAGAAGAAGAAGAAGGATGCTTCGTAGTTTATCCGACCAATAGAGCGTATTAAAACCCAGTTTATATATATGGTATTTAAGTTACTTAGCAATGCTTTGATTTTTTTTTTTTTAATTTTGATAAATATCAGTTATGAATAGCAGTTTTTTTTTTTTTTATAATTTCGATGAAGAACAGTTCCTTGATAATTCCTCTTTGAGATATTTTTGAAACATCATGCACAACGAAAGCTTCGTCATGGTGTAAAGACCAAGTGTTGGGCAATAGGTAGCCAGCAATAATGGTGGTGTTATTACCAGAGAAGATACTCGGGAGAACATGAAAAGTTTTGAAATTTAACTTACTTTTGCTGATTTACCTGCCCCATATATCTCGTTCTTTATGCGTGCTCTTTCTGAAAGGCCATGTTTAGTATTTTCAAAACCAAACTTCCGAGGCCAATTGCTCAATTGCTCCTCCTGCACTTCTTTAAAACAAAAAAAAAAATTGGCAAGATAATAATATATTTTTTAATATAGTTTAGAATAACATCATTTCATAAATGAAATAATATAGTTTACTCATATCATACTTTAAAAACAGGACATGGTCAAACTCTAATTTTTAACCTTAATCGATCAACTAGTTGAATTTAGTTGTATTAATTAATCAATTATTTTACACAAAATCATAATTTAATAAATTTTTTAAATATATTTTATAAGTCAAAATATTCATATTTATTTAATTTGGAGACTCAAGAATAAACTCCAATTAAAATTTCGAAAAGTTATTATTCACACAATAATTAATGATTCTAAGTAACATAATGTGAGCCTATCATAATTAAATAAGGATATATCATAAATATATTACATGAATGGTTTAACGAATGCATTTAAAGACTAGTGAAACATATTTAGATCCAAAAAGAGGGTTTGATCATATTAAACCAGAATAACAGTTTAAAATGACCATAAATTTTTATTTAACGCTCAAATTTTTACAAAAGTTTTTAGAAATTGTTTTACCTCCAACAATTATTGTATTTCTATATAAACTATTAGATTTTTAGATAATAAAATTTTTATTAAGACCCTAATTTTGATAGTTTTTAAATTTTCTTTTTATTTTTGGAATTGATAGGGTAGTTCCACTACGAATCAATCAACAAATTAAATTAAAAATAGCATGGTATAACCATGCCATACTTCAAAAACACGATAATTAGTAAATGTTATTTTGCTCAGGCACAGCAAATGTCTTGATGTACTTATAAATAGTAATATTTAATAAATATTCTGCTTCTGAAATGCAACACGGCAACAATCTGTGTTATTTCAAAACAAAAAAAAAATTGCGTACATATTAATTCCCTATTTTTTTAAAAAAAAATTATGTGCTAATTACCAAATTTGTGCCTTCTTTTCGCGGCATAATGCCCGTTTTCCGTCGCCGCATGCGCATAAAAGGAGTTTGATTGATACGACAAACTTTAGCCGAAGATACAGTAAATGAATTGCCAGCTTATGATTGCAGCTCTAGACGCACGAATGTCCCATCAAAAGCATGGAATCCTATGGATTTAGGACATTTGTTAGTACTGGGATACCAAGGATGCGTGCCTAAGATTCAATAATCGGACCAAATAGACAACTGTAAATGGCGCATGATCTCCTTGAAATGTTCTTAGATTCATATATCTGCAGCTAACTTTATCGCAGCAGTAGTATTTGCCTGCTTCATTACCCTCGAAGTCATTTGGGGAAGAGAAAAACAAAAGCATCCACCACTAACAGAGTTTAACTGGATGTTTATTAGTTCATATACCACCGGTGATAAGCCCGCCCTGCTGAGGATGCCGGTGCTTATTTCCATGCCTTCGGCAAAGCCCAGTTAGGTTAAAAGCAGAGGAGCAGACTGCAGACCCTATCGTCAAAAAGAATTTTCCTCCTTTTTGTTATTCAAACACAAGTCAATTATTAAGCCACCCCCTTTCTATCCATTTATCATTATCTCAACCGTTATCAATGTTTTTTTTTGTAATATTGGGTACTTTTTTTAAGTGTTTTTATTTTAAAAAAGAATTTAAATAATATTTTTTTAATAATTATTTTTATATTAATAAATCAAAACAATTTAAAAATATAAAATAATAATTTAAAACAAAAAAATTAAGAGAAATAGAATTTAAAAGCCGCTGGCAACAATAACATTTACAAGATATCAGTCCCAGCTGATATAGTTTTCAGACCTAATTTGGTAATCAAATTAGTTTAAAATCCAGATTTCAAGTTTTGATTGAGTTATTCAAGTTAATTATTTAAAAAAAAAATTAAAACATTATTTTATTAAAAAATACAATAAATTATAACCAGGTTTTTTATCGAATTTTACTGAAGTCATCAAGTCCCCACCATATTAACCAGATCATATCAAGTTTTTTATTTTTTTATTTTTTTTAAACTCAATTTTGAAATCTTTTTTAACTTCCAAGTTAATTTTTCACATATATATTATACCATCTCAAAATCTTGGGATTTTAAATTTTAATTTATTTCCAAACAAAAACATTTTTAAAAAATGCAACAGTAGGATTAAATCAGAGCCTTGCAGCGTCAGCATGAAATAACGTTGATGAAGCTTTCATCAAGTCCACAAATCCCAGATCATTACTTTCAATGGTCATTGGCAAGTTTTAACTGGTAAAAAGATTCCCCAGGTTCACAGGGCCTAGAACCAGCAGGTATCCACGGTTACATGAGAGACTCAGTAAAGGGGAAGGGGGAGTGGGATAAAAGAACAAGAATTCAGTTTCAAGGTGATGCATGTCAGTACTCTTTAACTTCGAACCAACTACCCTGATATCTTCTAACGTAAGCTTTTGGTGTCAAAAGGGCCTTATATACATTCTCCGCGCGCACCAAAATTGCAGGGGAGCTCGTTGCTTCCGCCATCCATCACTTAATTTAGAAACCGAAGAAGCCGAGTTCGCTAGCCTTTTCCTTCTCAAAGGTCTCAAAGTACTGATAAATGATCGTAACTGCAAGTAGTATTCCTGTCCCTGATCCGATAGCTCCCATGAAATCTGCCAACACTGTCAGTGCACCAATGCAAATGCCTCCAAAAGCTGCAGCAGTGGGTATGTAACGGTTCAACTCTTTCTGTAAGTTTGACTCGCGATGCCCGGGCATAACCATTTGTTGTTCCTGCATAACCAAGCCATGTTAATGAACATGTGGATCTGATAAAACCAGCAGATTATCTACACCAACTGAATACCCGTGACTCCCTGTAAATTGAACTTTCTTAATTTACGAGAAAACAAAAACATGATGAGATTCGGGTAGTGCTTGAGGGCAGGAGCTAATGGGCTGCTAGAGACAAAACACGACGTTAATCCTGTCAATATATTTGAATGATGCAATATCACTAATCACAGCTAGCAATAAAAGGCATCGTCCAAACAAACAAGGAATTTAATTAATATAGACAAATTTGTTTTATTTGAAAATATCTGCAGATAGCCATCACTATTACTAGCTCGCTTCAGATAAAGAAAAATGCAGAGAAACAGTCAAAAACTTTTATCCAGTGTAACCATGTTAAAGTAGACAAATCAAGCCAGGAAAAACATATACTGCTCAATTTCACGAGAGTTATTACTCATTTTTGTACTTTGCTGTTTTATTTTCTAATTATTTCTTTAATTAATATTTAATTTATTTCATTAAATTAATATTCTTTAATTGATATTTTAATTATAATTAAAAAATTAAAAAACTAAAAAAGGAAAAGAGTATTAGAATAATAAATAAGAGCAGAAATTCTCTTATATCCACTCCCTTGACTGCCCAAATTCACAAAGACTTCAAGAAACTTGTCTCAAAGAATGGACTAAAAACCTAATGATAAGAATGAAGCCTGAATAAAGGGTAAAATTGAAAGATTGGGCACCACAAAAGTCACCACAAAAGCCAAAAATATGTGCTGTGCTAGAAGCATAGTAAATGGTTATGTTCAACATAGAACATATGAAATAAAAATGCCCACATACCTTGAGCTGCTTGGCTACATCTCTAGCAGATGATCCAGATACTTCAATCCAAGTTTTTGAGAAGAGAGCACATGCTGACAACATAAACACAAAATAGAAAAGTGCATGGAAAGGATTTGCCGCCATATCAGCTAAGCTGCAAAAGATTAGTAGGACAAGTTAGCTGGCGATAGCATTGCCAACAGCAAAGGGTTGGGAAGCAATTACACGGCAGAAAAATTCCAATACAAGTGCAGATATACAAAATAATAAGACAAACAATTATGGAATAAAAAAACAATCTTAATCACCTTGAGGGTGCAGTGATATAATACGCAAGGCCACCAACAGGGACAAACTGACCACCTGAATATTCAGATTCCTTCCATTTGCCCAAAAGATTCACAAGGAAGTTTCCACTGTATCTCCTGTACAACAACTGTAAACAAGCAAGTTAACAGAAGAACTTGAAAGCCAAATTTCAAGCAGAACATAAAACCATATAACCCTCAGTACCTGGGAGATGAAGTACAGGTTCGATACAAGAGCAGACTGCAAAATAATGGGCATGTTTGAGGTGTAGAACAACTTGATTGGATATGAACCCTGCTGCCCACGAGCATTCTTTGACCTCACAGGCAAAACCACACGGAACCCTTGGAAGTAGATGACAATGAGAAAGATCAGCACAGTAGCAAGCAGATTTGTCACATTTGGAAGATTCTGCCGGTAAAATGCCTCTCGGAGAGCACGAACTTTGTCTGTTCGGGTTATCAGCAGATGGAATAAAGCAATGACAGCTCCTTCAAATTCAGCACCACGCCCACTATTGATGGTGGTTGGACTAAATGCTTTCCAGATAATGTTTTCACTGAAAATGAATGACTCTTTAAGTATCCAAATTTTGGTAGAGATGTTAAAGATAAACTCCCCAAAGCACTCCACCAATCTCAGAACAATCAACATAGAGAAGGAAATTTCAAATGTGGATCCATAAACTAAAGAATGGAACTCACCAGATATTGGTTGCTATGAAAAGGGAAATTCCAGAGCCTAAACCGTATCCTTTCTGAAGAAGCTCGTCCAAACATATCACGATGATCCCAGCAAAACAAAGCTGAATGATGATAAGAATGGCATTTCCTACCCCAAGTTGGCCAACACTGCCATATATCCCTGAGAGCACATATGCCACCGCTTCACCAACAGCTATCAGGATACCTAGCAACTTCTGCGCACCGTTTCTGGGAGAAGAAAGCACTCGTCATGACAATGTAAAGAGCCCAAGCAAGTTTCCACATAACATAAAAGATAACACCCCTTAGTGTATGTTAGCATTGGAGAGCCCGAAGTAGCACAAGTATTCATATAAATTGAACATGATCATCTTAGAAATTGAGTGAAAATGCAGTTCAATTAACTGCAAAACATCAGCCAACAAAAATTAATAAACTACCATAATTTATACATTTTAAAATATAATATCAAGTAGCTGATATCTCTAAGTGAATTTTAGACATCTTGCAGCTTTTTCCTAGTTCATTGTTCACAGAAAAACCATTAACATAATCTGGGATTGGGAGCCCACTGGTAATAAGCAACGAAACACCAGCAATGTCACGAGGGTGGAGATATGCATATTAAGATAATACATAGAAGAAGACACTCTACAAGGCCCCTATCACAGAATGTACATGGAAGGCAGAGCAGCTTCCACTGTAATAGCAATCCACATGAATTTAGCCACACAAAGATACTTACAATAGTGCACGATCTTCACGGACGTTGTTGTCCACTTCAATGATCTTTGAGCCAGCAAGCAGTTGCATTACTAGCCCAGATGTCACAATTGGAGTGATACCAAGCTCCATGACAGTACCACGGTTGGATGCAAGAATAACACGCATCCAATAGAAAGGGTCCGCACCGGTTGTCGAATGAATGCCATACAATGGGAGTTGACTGCACACCAAGAAAATAAAAAGAGCAATCACGGTGTATATGACCTTCTCACGAAACGGAATTTTTCTGTCGGCACTCTGAACTTCAGGAAGAAATGACAGAAATGGTCTGACAAGATGAAGCACCCTAAATCCACCTCCCATCTTTCTTTCTTTTTGCCCCCTAGCTATTCAGCCTATAACCACATAACAGCAACAGATAGATTTAATTAGCCAATTAATTAATTAAATCAGGATGATAAATATCACATAATCAACATTAAAAATGAAAACAATATTTACTAAAAGGACTAACGATTTCAAAAATCAAGCTTAATATAAAGATCCAATTCAATCTCAAACAGCCCAAACCACAGATCTGTATATCCAATTCAATCTCAAACAGCCCAAACCAACAGATCTGTATATGCATGCATGCATCCATCCATCAAGTAATTTGGTAGCTCTCTCTTTGGATGCCGGGAAAGCAAGATAAAATTTCATGTTCAGATCTCTTAAGAAATGATAATAACAAACGTGTTTCAGATCAAATTTTATCACACGGACTCAATAAGATCGGATCGGAAAAAAAATTATAAGAGTAGATCATGAGATCGGAGAGACTAACCGTACCGTAGAGAAACGGAAACTATGCGGGCAGAGAGAAGAAGGCGAGTTGCGAAAGGTGAAAGGTTGTTTTTTTGGTTTTAACGTTAGGGTTTTGATAGAGAGTGATCACGTGGCGTAGAGGCCACGAGGCCACACGAATAAATGAATGACACGTGTTAAGTTACGTGGATATAACTTATGGGGAGACGGCGTCTTTGACTGACCTGGTCTATCTGGTAAAAATATAGCATATGTGCTCATAAATTTTATTTGTTTAATTAGCGTGCTCGATTGTTTTAGAAATGCAGGAAAAAACATAGAGGTGAAGTTTTTTTTTCATAAAAGAAAATATCTTGTTTGAAAACCAAATAAAAATAGCGCAATACTTTATTAAATAATATATTAAAAAAAAAGCAATACTTTATTAAATAATATATTAAAAATGTTTTTAGTAAATTTTGTTAATGAATTTCAATTAAAATTAAATACTTATCAAATGCACATTCAAAACATATTTTTAATTAATCTATTTCAATTAATTTAAATTTAAATTGAAGAAAAAAATAAAAAATAAAAAATCAGATACACATGCTTAACTTTTCTAAAAAAACTTTTCTAGTCCAAAAAGATGAATGATTATTTTGAAAAAAATGAGATAACACATACAATTTAATTTTTTTATTTATTTCTTTTAAATCTTGAAATAATATCATTTGATTGAATCTAGATTTAATTAACAAAAAAGAAAAATTAAATCATGCACTTGCATTATAGCATACTGAATTATAATAGTATTTTTTAATTTTTTATTTGGGTTATTTAATTTTTTTAATTTAACATTTATATATTATTATAATTAGAGATTGTGTTTGATAATTTGTGTTGATATATTTTTTATAAAATTATTATTGTATAAAAAAATATTTTAATATTGAATTAATACGTAATTTTGTAAAAAGAAAAATAGTTTCTCCATCATCATCTTATGTATGCATCCTTGACGTTTATATGTACTAGCTATCTAATCACATTTACTTTTATGAGTAACCTCCCTTTCGACATGTATATTGAATTAATACGTAATTTTGTAAAAAAAAAAAATAGTTTCTCCATCATCATCTTTTGTATGCATCTCTGACGTTTATATGTACTAGCCATCTAATCACATGTACTTTTATGAGCAACTTCCCTTTCGACATGCTGACTGTTAATCTTTCTCCATGTATTTTTAATGATCACCCAATTAACATACTTATCCTTTTCTTATAATGTTTTTTTATTCATTTTCATTTTATAGTTCTCTGCTTACACAATTATTAACAAGTTTTAATATCATATAATTCATGATAAATTATTAAAAAAAAACTTTTAACCGATACCTACCTCATCGCGTAAGCACCAACTCTGAATATATAACAAGAGTTGTTTGTAGATAATTTTAAAGTAATTTATCATTGTATTATAGGTTATTTTTCATATATTTTTTTTTTTGTAGATATTGTCATGCAAATAAAAGAAAACATTATCACATCAGAAAGTTTAACCTAGGATGGTTTTACTATAAAAGAATATGAAAAAAAAGAATTAATCATGTGATTAAAATTGAATTAGTTTCATATTTATTAAATCTTTTAAAGAAATAAATAGGGTGGGATTTGAGTTCATTACATAAGGATATTTTCCATATTTCTGTTAGGTAACAAAAGGATATTTGAAGATTGATTTTATATTTATGGATAAATTATTATACTTGTAAGAACCGAATAGAGGTTTGGCAAAAATATAAAAACAAGTTCAATTATATATATATATATATATATATATATATATATTTCCATTCATTCATTTTTTCATTTTTTTCAAAATAAGTTCCTATTCTTTTAATTTTGGCATTATAGGTCATGTGGTCTAATAGTCCGTTACATTTATATATTTATTTGTGTAATTTTCAAAATGTTAATGCAACAATGGATTACGTAAAAAATCTATATAATAAATCATTAAATGATTAATCATGTTAAGGATCTAATTGTAAGAAAAAAATCACCATAAAGACTAAATTGCAATTTTTATAAACTTACAATGACAAAATTTAAAGTAAGGATCAATTTGGTTAATAACAATAAAACACAGAGACTAAAATAAATCTCTTGAAAACTACAAGGACTAAAATGAGACTTTACATTATATTAACACGGTGAATCATCTTATTATATTATATTAATTGTCTTTATTGCATTAATGGCATATTTTCTCGAAGAAGATGAACCCAAAAAAAATAATACCACAAAGGTAAATAGGATAACCAATGAATAGTATCCATGGCAGCCATCTACAATCAGACTACATTAATGGTGGAGCCCAGTGTAGAACATCTCAACCATCCCTTTACTGTGTCCTCCTCCTCCTTTCACTTTCTATTTATCTTTTCATGGCCTCTAAAAGAAAATAAAAAAAACAAAAACAAAGCACATGCGAAGAGAAATGGCAGAAAAAAGAAAAGAAAAGAAAAGAAAAGAAAAGCAAGTAAAGGTCCTTTACTACTTACTGTTCGGTGAGCTAGCTAAGTAACAGCTACAACGCAGAGTGTTGCCAAAAACAGTGTCAGTTCCGTTTTTCTTGATAATCTAACCAGTAAACTTTAGTACCAGTGAGAGTACTACTAACGGCAATACTAACCTCTCTCTCTCTCTCTCTCTATATGAGTGTATCTTGAGGTGGCTTTGTTTGGAGAGAGAGAGCTATGAGAAGATCCCATTCCTACTATACTTTAGTACTAGCAGTTCTTTCTTTAGCTTGTACATTTCAGTTCCAAGCTCATGCTGCTCCTCCAGGTTTTTTTTTTATCTTGTTCTTTTGGTTACTTTTGATCTGTTTCATTTAATGGGGTTTGCTTATTTTCTTTGATTCTTCACTCATTTGTTGGTTTTTAAATTTATTTCCGTTATTTGGGTGCTTAGCGCCTTTGGTTAAGCACTTGTCTTCTCTTCTCAAATGGACCACCACAGTGGCATCCTTGAAAACACCCCATTCAGGTTCACTTGAATTACTTGTTTTTCTTTTTTGTGTTTTTGTTATTTCATGATCAAGCTTTATGATAATTTTGCGGCTTGTTGTTTTGCTACAGATGAGAATGTTCTTCAATTTGAGGCTGGATACTTAGTTGAGACTGTTGTAAAAGGAAATGCAATGGGAGTGGTTCCTTACAAAATCCGCTTATCTGAAGATGGTGAACTATATGCTGTCGATGAAGTTAATAGCAACGTTGTTAAGATCACTCCACCTTTGTCCCAATGTATGTATGTTTGGTGCTTTACTTTCTTTTATTTTAGTTTATTGATTTTAAGCAGTGTTTGAATTCTGTGTAAATCTGTCAAGACAGCCAACATATTGCTGAAGTTATGGTTCTTTATAGTTTAATATTCTGGGACCAGAAAATAGCAGATAAGTCATTCAATTAAGCATTATTCTACTTTGCTGCAAACAGACACAGAACTAGATGTGTCAATGGGCCTGCTATTGTTGGCTTTCTCAAAAAGTAAAATGAGATTAAAGAATTCTTGTTTGTGCATTTGCTCCTTTAAGAGCAACTTAGTTTACGTTCTAACTCTGCGAGATCAATATGATACCCGCTTTCCACTGAGTGAGAAAACAGGAATTCTATATGCAATTAATAAATGAAGACTTCGATTTGAGCTATAGAGTTCGATGGATTTTCCTGTTTTGATCTGTAATTTTACTTCTTATTTTTGCAGATAGTAGAGCAAGATTGGTGGCCGGCTCATTTCAGGGTTATACAGGACATATTGACGGAAAACCAAACGAAGCTCGTTTTAATCATCCCAGAGGTCTAACCATGGATGATAAAGGAAACATATACGTTGCTGATACTTTGAATCATGCCATCAGAAAGATTGGAGAAGCAGGTATCAAGAGTTTGCACTAGATCCGAAGTTGTAAATATTAGTGTTCTTCCTTTTTTTGGTGCATGCAAAAATGATGCAATTCAACTACATATATGTTGTGTTTGGCATTGCCTGTGTGAACAAATTTTGAGAAGTAGCTTCTCCAAAACCATAGTTTTGGATGTCTTTGGTTTTCCTACCGATCATACTGCATTTATATGTTATAACCGAACATTTTTGGGTTTCTATCTGTTCCCTGCTTACCGTTATTGGTCACAGCTAAGAGTTCTTTACTTTAAGTCATGGTTTTGGGTTGAAAAGGCCTTTATCGTAGCTCAACTCAATGCCGTAATTACTCACAAGGGGTATACTTCCATACAGAGTTGCAGACATGTGATCAGTTTTGACAATCTGTGACTAGTTATATTGGTATAGTTGAGTGCGCAAAAATTTTAAAAATCTTGATTGTCAAAAGTTGAATATTTGAGTGTATATGGTGGAATAAAGATATCAACTTTGGAAATTATTTGCAGGTGTCACAACCATTGCTGGGGGGAAATCAAACGTTGCAGGTTTTAGAGATGGACCCAGTGAAGATGCCAAATTCTCAAATGATTTTGATGTGGTGTATCTTCACTCTATCTGTTCTTTGTTAGTTGTCGATAGAGGAAATGCTGCTCTTCGGCAAATCTCGCTTAACCAAGAGGATTGTGATTATCAGTCCAGTTCATTTACTATGACAGGTTTGATTCCATATCATTTGTTACCACCTTTTCTTTTTTAAAGATGGTGCAGTGATCAAGTCATATTTTTTGTTTATAGTATTAGCTTGCTTGAACTTTAACCGGAACAGTCCATTTGAATCAAGCCTGGAACTATTAATAGAACACAATTTAAGTTTTGACTTTCAACTTTACCAAACTAGTCTCTAGTTTGACCTTGGCATGGATTAATCAATGATAACAAATGTGTAATATGGTAGTTGATTGTAAGGTAGGTGTTTAGTTTATTGTAGTGAAGAGTGTTACACATCCAACCAATAGAGTGCACACGGGAGACAGCAATTGAAAGCAATAGACTAGCTAACAAAACAAGGTGTTGGAATGTTTTCTTTGATTGTCTATGCCATTGCTGCACTCTGAATTTTTCTTTGCATGATAGAATCTTTAGCTTAGTGTCAAGATATGCTCAATTTTCACATAATTTGCAACTCCCTAGTGCAACACCACCTCGGACACAGGAAGCTAGTAAAAGATAATGAGCTATGGAACCAAAATACCTACTCTGGTGTAGGATTTGGTTGCTTCATGCTGTTCAACCTTTTCAGTTATACAGTCAATGATCCCATTGTCATTAACTCCTGTAGAAAGATTGTGGAATGCATGATTATTTTTCAATTAATATCACTTGGACTTTTTTGGATACAAGTTATCTCCCAGGCATGTGCTAATGATCCTAGAAATGTGAAGAATGATTTGGTTCAGAAACCAAGAAAATGATTGCATTTGGTTTCAACGTTAAATTTCCAAGTCTCATGCTCATTGCCCAAGGCCCCAAGCATCTCTCCCTCTCCCAACCCAGCTTATTTTTATTTTTTTACAGCAGGCATTTTGTTTTGTTGTAATATGACTTTGTGAGATAAATGGAATTATACACCATTTTACATCACTTGGATTTTGAAGCCATTTGGGACTATCCCTTACTGACTGAAGTACTTCATGAATCTTTTGGAAGATGTGCTTATGGTCGTTGGTGCTGTCCTGATTGGATATGCTACGTGCATGCTTCAGCTGGGGTTTGGGTCTTCTTCCTCCTCAAGAATGGTATCATTCTTACTTTTGTTGGATTTCTCGTGATTTGTCTGATTTCCTCGAAATGGTTAAACTGGAAAATTTAAATGTGTACTTATTTCATCCTCACGTGTTTTCAGTTGCTTCATAGTGTTCTTCCTCTTCAATTCATCTTGCCCTGTTAGCTAAATCAAATGTTATAATGCAGCAACAATCTTCAGAGAGTGAATATAAAGAGAAATCAAGTAAGGAGAAACCGATTCCTATCGTGGACAACATGAAAGAGGAGCCCAAGTGGCCATCTTTTGGACAGCTTATCATTGATCTGTCTAAGCTCGCTCTTGAAGCATTGGTTGGTATACTCCTCTCTTTTATTCCTTCTTGGTACAGACCAGGTGGAGCAAGAAAAGGCCTCGCCCCATTGAAAGATTCTCTAATTATGCCTGATGATGAAGTTGAGCCTCCATCAGTTCAAAGGCAGAGTACTCCTGCTCCTGTATCTGAAAATCGCCAGGTCCATACTCCAACAACAAGTGATAAGTACTCGGAAATGAAGCCACTGAAGATCAAGTCTGCCAGTTTTAAGGATCCTTCTCCTTTGAGCAAGCACCGGTCTTCAAAACAACAAGAATACGCAGAATTCTATGGATCAGGTGAGGTTCCTTCTCATGGCAGGTCAAAGAGCCACAAAGAAAAATCAAGACATCGCCAACGAGATAAGAGTGGAGAGGTAGTTTTCGGAGCTGTGCGGGCTGAGCCAAAACCTGCTGAGATGAATCCTGTAGATTACAGTAGTCCAAAATTCAACCATTACACTAACAGAAGCAAGTACGGATCTGACAGTTTGTACCGATTTTGATAGTCTAGTGCTCTCTGTAGCCAACCCTTGCACTCCCTGCCTCAGCTCTGCTTGTTTTTTCGCTCCAACATTTTTGTACCCTTTATGTTATGGTTGTCATTGAGCTAAAATTCTAGTTCAAATGAAAACTTGTAAGCATGTATTTTTACGTTAGACTTGCATAAAATACCTCAGGATATTTCTCAAACTGGCTGCTGCAACATAATCGATCTGCTGCTGATAGGGAGCATTCGACAGGGGAGCTGCTGGTGGTCCGGAAGGAGGGAGCATGCATTCCTCCTTCTGGAAGCATATATCTGATAGGAAAGAAACCGTGCAAGGTTTGAGCATCTTTAGAGTCCATAACTGTAGTTGGATTGCGTAGCTTCTGCTTGGAATCCACCCAATTGTTTTTGTGTTTTCATTAACTGAAAGACAGATTAAAAAAACTTGAAATTAAAAAATAAAGAGTATGGTTTTTTGGTCTCAAATGCATGCACTTAAAGTTGGTAGATGGTGTGGGGTGATGATTGATTTTTAAAGTGTTTTTTATTTAAAAATATTTTAAAATGATATTTTTAAAAAATTTATTTTTGATATTTGTTTATTAAAATCATTTAAAAATATAATTTAAAGTAAAAAACTAAAAATAATAATTTTTTAAAAGCACCTTTAAAGTATGAAAACAACTATATTTTTAAAATTTAATTATTTTTATGTTTTTAAAAAATTTAAAGTTTTTAATTTTTTATTTAGTTTAAATTATTTTTTATATTTTTAAATCATTTTGATATGGTAATATTAAAATTAAATTTTAAAAATTAAAAAAATATAATATTTCAATGTTTTTTAAAAAAAAAACATTTTGAAAACCAAATAATTTAAATAAAAATACTTTATAAAGCCTAAAAGATGAACTCATCTTGCTGAACTGACAGGATTGATGTCTGGACGGTTGCATAAAACAACAAGATCGAAAGAGCTGGTGCAGATGTGAATCGAACCTTTGTCCCAGAGAGATTTCAGCGTAAGCACGTGATGAAGGCCAGGCAAGAACTCTTTTTGCAGGGTTGGTCATTTCTGGCTAGACGGGGCACAGAGGGCAGATACTCTTCACGTGTACCTTGATAGATAACTGTGATGCGCTGGTAGGTTTTCCCGTTGAAAAGACACGGCAACTCAAACTCTCCCGAGGTGAACTCCCCACCATCATTTTTTATTTTAATGATTTTATTTCTCTTTTTTTTTTTTGCATCAGTAAGAAATATTCTTTATTAACTGAAACTAAATTAAAATTAAAATTAAAATAAATTAGAGGGTGCAGTGATTTGTTTTTATTTTCATTTGATATTTTATGGATGCTTTTTCTATTGGATTTGTCATCGTAATTTGTTTTTACTGAATTCCAGCTTGAAAACAAATTGAGTCCCTTTATTTGCTAATATAAATAATTGATTTGCAGGATGATATATTTTTTTTTATTTCTCAATTTTTTTTAATTTGATTCATTTATATTAAATTTATTTGGAATTTGAAATGGTAATTTATTTTAATTATCTTGATACATGGATTTTGTAACATCGAGAAAAATTTTTAGTGCTCGGTTTTGTAAAATAAAATAAAATTTGACTAACTTAAAACTATTAAATTTTAAAAGATAAAAATCAAAACTAAAATAAATATTGGAATTGAATGTATAAACAAGACAAAATAGTTGTACATGCTAATATATAGAAAGTCTTCACTATCTTCAAATGGCAAATAAAGCCTTTTATGGTAGCTAAACATTATCTTTCATGATGATATTAAAAATATTTTGAAATGATCTTCCATAAAGTTAGTCACATATATATGGCAAAGCGATAACTTGTTCCAGTAGATTTTTTTTCTTTTCCTTTTACTTGTCTCTTTTCTCTTTGCATTTTGTGTTGGTCTATCAAAATTTAAAGGTATTTTGATATTTATTTATTATATTTTTATCAAACTTGATAATTATTTTTTTATTACTATTTATTTTTTAATCTTTTTTTATTTGTTTCTTTGTTATCTGGACTCATGTAATTTTTATGATAAATTTAGTTTTTATTTTTTTATTGTTATTTTTTTTATCATTTTCTTAATTGAATTTTATTTTTAGCTTCATCCATCAACATCTGATTTCAGTTTATTTTTATTTTAAATTTGATCATCATCCTTTTAATTGTTATTTATTTTGTTTTAAATCATTTTTGAATTTATTTTTTTTACTTAATTTCATATATCAGGATTTAATTAATTAGAAATTTTGCTACGTAATTTTGTAGGATTTGTCTTTTATAGGGTTAGTCTCAAGGTCGTGACTAGGGTCATGAGTTTTAAAGATTAGCTTGGGTTGATTTTGGTTATTTTTTAGGTTATTTTTATTTTGAATTTTATCCTTTAATATTTAATTGGTTGAAAATTGATCTTCATGCTATATTTTGTAACTTTTCTTTTTATGGGGTTATTTCGATCATATATTTCAAGTCACGAGTTTAATAGGTTAACTTGGATAATTGAGTTTTATATTTTTATTCAATTTTCTTTTGATAAGGTTAGTAGGGTATCATGATTATGTCATAAATTTGATACGCTAACTCAAGTGGACTTGAGTAGGGGTTTTTTGCCATGTTTTAAATTATATATATTAATTTTATTATTCAACTTTTAATTTGCTAGAAATTGAGCTATGAGTTTTTTTTTTCATTTTGTTTTCTATAGAATTATCACATTCTCATGTAATTTTTGCTTCATTATCAAATAAAATCATAGAGACCTTCAAAGAGTATTTGGAGAATATCTTTCTATGGTATTGGTAAACATTTAATTTATAAGTTGATCATTGTCATTTTTTTATTAGTTTATTTATTATTTTTGTATTTTTTTATTGTATTATTAAATTAATTAGCTAAACTTATTAAACTCTATCAAGTAAATGTCCCAAGTTTTATTATTTTTTTCTTTTTTAGGAATGCTTGGGCAGCTTAAGTCTCATATATATATATATTTTTTTAACTTTTTCTTAAGTTGAAACAAATTGACCCCAATCTTGGCATAGCGAAGCCACTTATCTAATTAATGTCTACATATGATCTCATGTACGTATACATCATGCTGGTTTCATATATTTTCATGAATGCTGGACTTATGAACTTAGAAAAGAGGAAAAACAGAAAACCTTTGATGACCAATCCCTTGAAAACAGAAGAAGTGAACAGAAATCCCGGAGTAGATAATGCTAATGCTAATTTCACCACCTAATGAATCTCATAAATTTATTATGTGCAGGGTATCGCTGTGTTTGAGATAGCCTAATTCTAACACAAAATGTTCTTGAGGTTCCGCAGGTTTTAATCATGGGCAAATGAGAAAACTGAGCTATGCTACCAAAAAGCACAGTCGCACAATCAGAGAGAAAAGAAGTCCCAAGGCATGAAATACATGATCTGATATAAGAAAATTCGGTCTCCAAATCCTTGTTGACATTGTATTACTGGATTAAGAGACCTGAGCAGCAGATTTTTTAACTAGCTTTCACTACTTTTTGCCCAGAAATGCTCTATACAAACATTTGAATTACAATTTGGCAGTCAGTTTTAAGATTAAAAAGAAAAAAAAATAGTAAAAAGTAGAAATCATGCCGGGAATATCATGATCAAGAGAAAACGATTCGCACTCCCCGTGCATGCATTCTTCCATTTTCCAACTGATGAAGTTCATCAATAAGAGTAAAATAATGATTACACAAGTTACGATAACTCCCTTTTTGAAGTTGCAGTATCCAATAAAGATGGGGGTTATGGCTAAAGGGATCGGCTAGCAAACTGTATAATGTGTGCAACGGCAGCATGAAGGATTCGCTAGGTCCTTAATTTGCTCCCTCGACCTTCTTAATTGGGTTTTCCAAGATGGTCAATCCGTGAAGTTGTCTCTCTTCAGCCTTTAACTTTCTTGGTCAGGTCAGTGCGGTCTGCTTAGCGAATCCTTTTTTATACTGTGGTAATATATCAGTGTTTTTTAAAAATTTATTAAAATAATATTTTTTTATTTTTTAAATTATTTTTTAAAATTATTATATACATCAAAACAACCTAAAAATAATATATATATATATAATTAAAAAAACATAATTATTTTTACAAAAACTCTTTCCAATCATAAAAACAAATAAGATCTTAAAGTGTATTTGTAAATGTGATATAAGTAAGTGATGAGGTTAGGTATAACTAACCATATACAAATCTCTTTCTTGAAAATTAATTTTTTATTTTTTTATTTACATTTCCAAGCATGCTCTATCTCAAAATACAAATTAATTATTTTTTTAAGGATAGGTATTTGTTGCCAAGTTCATTATTTTTCATTAAAGTTTAAATCCTTCTTAGTTGGGATAAAAATACATCTTATGTATCTATTGGTATATTCATGAAAAGTTCATTTTTTAGTATTTTATGGGATTCAAAAAATTAATAATATCATGGAGACTATATTTCTAATAATCTCTCTTATGATTCAAACCATTTACTAGTTAAATTAATCTTCAAGAGCAATTAGTTATTTCAAAGTATTAAGAAAATGAACAAATATATAACAAAATAATAAGTATATAATCTTATACGGTTTAACTGGATGGTCAGTATATATTTTTTATTAGACATTAAAGTTAAGCCAATGAAACTAAATATTAAGAACTACAATTTATCTTAAATCTATGTTTAAGATAGATAAGTTGCCTTAAGTATCTTTAAATAGATGATAAATAAACTTGATATTAGTGTGTGACTTTGAAGTAATTTTTTTCTAAATAATAATCAAGCTCAATTATGTTTGTACGAAAAAAATGATGCTTTTAGCTTATTTATTATTATGCTATAGACAGGGTGATATAATAGTGGCATGAGTAAGAAAAAAAATAAAATAAAAAGTAAACAAAGAAAAAGAATGATGGGAAAAGTTGTTGGTAAAAGTTTGTTAGCATATATTATCGCTAAACTAAACACAATAGAAAAAAGGTAATTTAACAATTGGAAGGATCATTTAGTTAGTTGGAATGATTATATAAATTAAAGCATACGATGTAAATGAAAATCAAGTTTATACAATATCTTTTTTATATTTTTACAGAGTTTTTTCTCTTCTCATTTAACCTACCTCCTAATCTCTTATTCTTACTACACTAACTCTTTGTTAAAATGAGTTCTTAAAAAATTAGTATTAGAGACTTGAATCCAACATAGTTATAGAAGAAAACATCACCTAAAAATAATGAAAAATAATAAAGTTAGAGTTTTAAAAAAGTATGGCGGCCAATTGGATGAAAGAATACAAGCTCTTCCTCAAGAATTGCAAGATTTCGTAATTGATAACAAGAGGTTATGACAAGAAGCTGAGAAGGATAAAATGAATCAAGCTAATACTAGAGAAATGAGTCGCCTAAAATAGAATCACATTCAATATTAAACTATGGATATTAATAAAATCCATAAGAGTATATATAAATTGGCTTAATCAAAAGTAGAGTTATGTACATTTTATGGAGATAATCCACAAGGATGGATAAAGAAATGTTGAAAGTTTTTTAAATTATATTTCACTCTAATTCATCAATGAGTAGAAATAGCTTCACTTTACTTAAGGGGTAAGACATAAGTGTGATTTGAAGGATTCTAAATACGAGATCATGACCATACTAATTGGAAGATATTTGTTTAATCTATTTGTATAAGATTTAGCAATAAAAAGGATGTGGTGAAGGAGTTTAACAATTTGATGCATGATAAAAGGGTATAAAAGTATGTTAAAAGGTTTAAGAAGCTGAAGTCTCTAATACATACCTTGAAACCTTTACTATCAAAATCATACTACATCTCCAACTTTATTAGTGGCTTCAAAGATGACATTCAATCAATATCAAAGATACTAAAGCTTACATCACTGATACAAGAATTTGATCAAGCAATATAACATAAAAAATCTACCTCAGTTATGACAACAAGGAACATAATGATACTTAGAATATCTTATTTTATCAATAATGAGAGACCATCAGCTAAACTTTCTTTTAACACTCTTTACAATATAAGAACTAATATGACAATAGAAGGTAAATGAAAGCATGACACTATATTTAAACCAAAAAGAAAGTTAGGTTTGTGTTACAAATGCAAGGATAAATTTGTTCCAAGTCACCAATGTAACAAGAAAAACTTGAATATAATAAATGGTGCAAATGAAGAAGGTGATGAGTTTTTAAAAGTAAAAGAAGAAAATGGTAATGAAATTATAAATAATGAACATCAAGAGGATGAGTATGATTTATCTCTAAATACATTTGTTGATAATTGTGCTCATAACACAATGAGAATAAAAAAATCATCAAAATAAAAACTTTATAATTCTTGTTGATAATAATAGCACCCACAACTTTAAAGATAAATATATGGTTAAGGAGATTATAAATACTATTGAAAAAACTATTATATTGGTAACAACTATAACCAATAAAAGCGTAATGAGGTATAATGTATTTCGTTCAAGATTTTAATAATTGATGCAAGTGCATGAATTTCAAGTAGATTTGAGAGTATTAAATTTAAGGATGTGTGACATGATAATTTAGTTTAAAAGAATCATTGAAGAGGCTAGCTTGTAGTTAATCAAAATATCTAAAGTTTAGAAAAGTTTAAAGAAGGTGATATATGGTTTTATACATAATTTTTCTTAATTGAAACTAAAATGGAATCTAGGCAAAAAGAAGTGAATCTTGTGATTAAGGCTTTGCTGATAGAATTTGAATCAATATTAGAAAAACTAAAATTTAGTTACTTCTAGTAAAGATCATAAAATTCCTTTGATTCCAAGTGTCAAGCCAATAAATATAAGACTTTATAAAAGTTCTTTCATATGTAAAGAGGAAATTAAAAGATTAGTGAAGAAGATTCTTTTTAATGGGATAATCTAACTCAGTAGTTTCCCATTTTATTATCTAGTATTGTTAATTAATGAAAATTACAACAATTTGAGGTTTTGTGTAGACTATATACAAATGAATAAGTTGAATATAAAAAACTAGTTTTTAATTCCATTGAAAAATGACTTAATTGATAAGCTGCATGGATCATGATATTTATTAAAATTAGACTCGAGATCATTAAGTAAGGATGTATGCTATTGATATTTAGAAGATTGTCTTAGAACACACCATATATATTATAAGTTCAAAGTGATGTTATTTGGACTAATAAATGCACATACAACATTTCAAGTGTTAATGAACAATATGTTAGAGCAATATGTTAGAGCCTTTTCTGAGAAAATTTATATTGGTATTTTTTTTATGATATTTTAATATATAACCTTACATCTAAATTGTATATCAATCACCTCAAGATAGTACTGAAATTATTAAAGGATCACCACTTGTTTGCCAGATAATTTAGATATATATTTTGTGAATCATAAATGAAATATTTATAGTATATTTTACTATTTAAAGATGAAGCAATGAGAAATTGACCTATTCCTAAAACAATCAAGCAGTTTAAGGGATTTATGGGGTTGACAAGCTATTATAGAAACTTCATAAAAGGATTTGAAATTATAAATAGGCCCTTGACTGAATTGCTAAAAAAAAGATAATAAAAAATCAATTAGAATAACAATTCATAAATAAATTTTCAAAGATTATATGATGTATTAGTATTGACATTGTTTGATTTTAAAAGGAATTTAAAACTAGAAACTGATGTTTGTGTTATAAAAATAGGAGTAATACTTAGTCAGGAAAGGAGACCATTGACTATCTTTAATAAAATTTTGTGTTCTAGGCATTTAAGAGTGTTTATAAATAAAAAGGAATATATTGTAATTTTAATGGTAGTTAACAAGTGTAAATATCATATGGAGTATAATTGGTTTGTTATCAAAATTGATAATGAGAGTTTAAAATCCTTATTGGTTTAGAAAAACTCATTATTTCAAGTTCTTTATTGAAATAGAAAAGAAAAAAATATGGTTGTTGATGCTTTGTTAAGAAGGATGATGACCAATAAAGGATTGAGAATTGCTGATGAAGAAGTTATAAAAGGCTAGGGTAGCTGTAATGCCAATTTAATATCGGTATTAACATGGTATAAGAAGATCATAGAAACCTATAAATATAATTTCCAACTGCACGAGATCATTATTATGAAATTAATTAGTGCTTAAAAATGACTTGAATATATTTTACAAACAGAATACTCAATATAAAAGAAGAATTGTGATCAATATAAAAGAAGAATTGTGATTGGAAGATAAGGTGATTTAAAAGAAAAAAGTAGTCAAAACAACTCATGATTCTTGTATTGGAGGCCATGTTGGAATTCAAGGTTTATAAGAGGTTTAAAGCTATGTTTTATTGGACTTTGATGAAAAAAAATGATGAAATAGCTACTCAAGGAGTGTGATATTTATAATCAATCAAAAATAAAAAAGGTGATATATCATAAACTCTTACAATCATTGTCAAACCTTCTAGAGTTGTGAAAAAATTTCTAAAATTTAAAGGAAAAGATACTATAATGGTGATTTTGGATATATTTATCAAATAAAGTCAATTCATTGGCTTATCACATCTTTTCACTACAAAGATGGTAGCTGAAATGTTTTGGAATAAGTTTTTTAAGTTCCATGGATTATCAATACCCTTATAACTAAAAAAGACATGATGTTTATTAATTTATTCTAGAAGAAATTATTCAAATTATTAGGAGTCAAATTACTTACAAGTTCAACTTATCATCGATAATCTAATGGGTAATCACAAAGGATGAATTAAAACTCTAAGGGATGTAAATCAATTGGTTATATTTTAGATTTGTTTTCAAGAAGTCATCATTTTGAGTATCACAAACCTTAAGGTTATTGAAGATTTAAATGTTTATTAACTTTAGGGTTCTGAGAGACTAGTTAAGTTGTATATAAGTTAGCTCAAATATTTATAATTATATATACACAAAAAAAACAAATGAAAGCATAGAAATATACTTAAGGTGAATGTCTATTAATAATTTTATACAATTGTACTTATGGTTGGCTTTCGCATATTGGTCTCTAATATAAAACCAAGTCATTTCTAGACTACTAGACCATGTATGTCCATCCACCTTTAACAATTAAAATAATATTGTTAGATATTTTTACTATAGCTGAAATTGGGAAATATTATAGAAAAAAGAAGAGATTTGTAGAAATAATTGTTATTCAAAAGATTGAATAATAATAATATTTATGGATCCAAGGAGGAATATGAAGCTGGAACTACGTTGTTCTGGTTCCTATAAAATCATTCAAAAGATTGCAACAATAGCATATAAACTGTTGCTGCCATCTCTTTTTTTTTTATTATTATTTTTTTATTTTTTAGAGAGTTCCTTCTTTTTTAATTCTTCTAACTCTCCATCTCCTTTCCTCACTTCACCGACTCCTTGTGAAGAATAAGTTCTAAACATATCTTACCTGAACTAATTGAAACACCATAAATTAATGTAAAGATAACTCGATTAGATGTGAGGAGACAATCAGTGGAATTGACATCTTTTTGTTCTTTGCCATATAGTCTGTAAGATATAAGGACAGGTTGACGTTAAAGTGTGGCTTCGACACTTCACGTATATTACAAAATTTTGGTTTCAAGTGTTGTCCGAGATTGGACATGCAGGGCTGGCTCTGCCATAGGATTTGTGAAATTTGCAATTTTCAACAAATAAAAAGCTGATTTATCTCATATATATATATATATATATCACAACATCATCCATCGTGATGAAATAGAAAATTGGGTAGGATAAATAATGGAGGGCAAACAATCTTCTTACACGTGTAATTGATTGGCTGAAAGAGCAAATTACTAAAAAAAAGAAAAATCAAATTGAAGAGAGTTGATGTACCTACCTTTTTTTAATAATCCAATGGGTTTTATGATTATTTTTTTATTTTTTTTATTTCAAGATAAATTAAAATATTATTTTTTATTTTTTTAAATTTATTTTTCATATCAACATATTAAAATGAAGTGAAAATATAAAAAAATAATTTTTGAAAAATGTTTTTAAATAAAAAGGTAAAAAGACTTTAAATGTCATTGGTTATTTTATAATTTTTTTTCAAACAATAGAAATAAACATAAAAGAGTGATTTTATTCCCATTGAAAAAATAATAAGAATATATCTATTTTTAGAAATAATTATTTAATTCTTTCCCTTTTTTTTCCTACTCTTATTTAAAAAGTGCACAAAACCCACCAAGTAATGAATCACAAAATTACGAAAAGCCCCCTCCGAGCTCACCAGCTTCTCGCTCTTGCTTCTCCACTAAACCCCCGTCTCTCTCTCTCTCTCTAAAATTATCTTATAATCAGGCAATGATAATCATCATCATCAATAATTATATACCATCATCAACGTCATCTGACGACTCTCTAAAATACCAAACCCCCTCCCCCTCTAAATTAATAAATATAAGCATAAACCACTAATTTCTCTCTCTAGGAATCAGCAGAGACCAAAGAGAACTTCGTTTTGACTTGCGTTTTAATGAAGCCTCTCTAAGAGCCCTCTCTCTCTATCTCTCTCTTTCTTTTGAGGTGATTGTTTAGTGTTTACAGCAAATTCAGAATGGGATGTGCTGGATCCTCACAAGCTAAATCAGACGGTAACCGCTCTCTCTCTCTAGTGATCTTTCTTCCTTTTCTATATGTTCGCTTGGTTGCCGAGAACCTTAAGAAAATAATTGTAATTACCCAATGTTTGTTTCGGATTTTTTTTTATTATTGTTGTTGTTGCCGTGAATAAGAAAAGAAAAGGGCAGAATCTAATTTTAAATGATTTTGGACGTTATGTTTTGCAAATAATAAGATTGTTAGCTTTCTGTTTTCTGTATTGTTATTACAATGCATGCCGTGATTTATCAATCTGTTGAAAATCGTTTTGATAGTGTGATTTTATTTTTTGGTGCTGAGATTTTAATTTATAGTGAGTGATTAAATGATAGATTTCTCAGTATTAGGATTTCAATTAGGTTAAAATGGTTCTGTATGGGATATCGGTAAGCACATTAAACGAGAATTATTCAATTTCCTGATAAATCTATTAATCATAAAACAGAATAAAAAGCTGAAGATTTCATTCATTTCGAAACATATTCAAGAACTACTACATGTTTGACTGAATGCTATGGTTTCGTTCTTTTTCTTTGTATAGATTTGTGATTGATAAAATCAAATGAATAGAAGAAATGAGTGTCATTTGTTATCGGTTTGAGAGCTTGGTGCAATTTCAAAGGGCTGTAGATGAGTGGTTGGGTATTTTTAAAGTCTGTTATCAGCGAGAGATTTGAGCCTAATCATTGTTTTAAGCGGCATTCTAACTGGCTTCAAATTACAGTTATAGGTGTGTGTTTTCTTTTCCGTGCAGGGATTTAGATTTAAGATGATGGTATTACTATATAGACATTGTAGTTGTATATCTACAAAAAGTGATCGCTGATTCAATTCCAGCTTAGCTTCCATTTATGCTAGCACGGAACTACTTAATTACCTTTTTTGGTTAAAAATGTGCTAATTTTTTTAGATCTAATTAGAATGTTTGGTAAGTATGTTCTGTTGGCACATTTTATTGCTGGAATAGTGAAATCTTCAATTACCGATGGACTTCTGTAAATTTCTGCATCAGTTTCAAACTTCCTTTGGTTACCATATTTACGTAACCCATATGTAAAAGCATCTTCTATGCTGGCTTTTAAAGTTTGTAATCCATAAAGCTTTTGCACTTGACATCTCTTCACAGGTGCACATGTCTGTGAGACAGAGATCTTATGTGTCCATGCATGTGGCTGTGCCTGTGTACTCTTCAGTTTGCTTATATTTTCTATGTTTTATTGTGTTTCTTCTGGACTATTCTCTTCTCTGTGTGCGTGTGCGAGTGTTTTTTTTTTTTGGAGGGGGTGAGGTGTCTAGAAAACTCAGTTACTGAGGCTAGATAGACAATTAAGGAGAGGAGCAGTGAATTTTATTTCTAGTGCATTTCGTTGCTGTCTGCTTTGTTACATCGCCACTTCATGTAAAATAATAAAACTGGAGCACTCAAATTTACCTGCTGTTCTAAGGAAAGCCCCCTTTCTTTTCTTTACACACATGCACGCTTCGTGGTATGTCTTATGCATAAAGTCATAACACGCCCTTTTCTGTCGCTTCCTTGATTCCATTACTAAGGTTTCAGTGTTAGGCAACAGTTGCTGGTGAAGGAGAATGGTGATCATTCTTTATATAATTATGCTGATTAATAGAGACTAATGTTATACTTGTGATTATGACAGGGAACGTGAAGAAAATCAGGAAGCCAAAACCTTGGAAGCATCCTCAGCCTATTACAAAGTCTCAGCTTATGCAGATGCGTGATGAATTTTGGGATACTGCACCTCACTATGGTGGAAGGAAAGGTAGTGTTTCCATGGAATTTTATATCACCTATAGCCCTTCATTAGAAATTTTCATAAACATAAACATTTGGATACTACACCTCTCTTGGGTTGAGTAATAATTACTTGATGAATGAGAAGAAATTAATAAATGATCTTTTGTTGAATATGGATATCTCTGTTAATAATATATATATATATAAAATCCTAGAGTGGCATTGAAATACAGAATAACAGTAAGCAAGAATTCTCAAGAGCAATTACATGGAGAGGTGCAGGTCCAAAATATTGGAAACCTTAGAGTGACATTGAAATACAGAATAACAAGTAAGAATTCTCGAGAGCAATTACATGGAGAGGTGCAGGTCCAAAATATTGGAAACCTTATAGAGGGGGGGGTTGCAAAGAACCTGAGAAATTGCCGCCATATTACATTGATAGGACTGTGATTCATATGTGTTCATGCATAACTGTCGCTGAAAGCTTAGGGATGAACATAAAGAAAACAATCACAAACTTTCTGAATTGCTGTGCTATGAAAAATATTCAAAATGAAGAGGGGTCTGATTTGGATGCCCCCCATCAGTTGTTACCTACAATTGTCTGTCATGATTCTAATCAGTGTGCGTAATTCAAGCACATAATTATAATAAAACATTACTCTGCTGAGATGAACTTTCATGTTTTGATCTGTAATGAGAAAGGCTGTCATTATGCTGAAGCATCCATGAAGATTTTCAAAAGACTATTCCTGGCTGTTCATTTAGAGATTTACAACTAGCTGCCTCCTTTTCGTGGATATACAAGGAATTGTGGGAAATTTTAGAATTTATAAATGCTCAGACTGGAGATGCACCTTGTGTTTTTAAGGTTCCACTCTCCTTGATGACAGTTTGGCCATTGGCATTGCTGGAGATGTGCATTGTAAATTAGGTTTCCACTCTCTTTATGATAGTTTGCCATTGCAACTGTGAGAGATCTATTTCTACTCATAATATTTTTACTTTAACCTGAGAATCTTACTGTTGTTTGCAAGGCCTACCACATATGCTTCTGTTATTCAGTCTATATTTAGGGCACCTTCAATTGCCAAAGACAAAAGGAGTAGAAATTATATCTGGCAATGGCAAAAAAAGGAAGCAAGGAATAGAATTGTTTTGGAATCATGAATATGACATATAGTGCTAGTGAAGAATATGATATAATAATTCCTAGGATTTTTATCTAGTGCCAGCCTGCCCCATTTCTGCTATTGTAGATCTTATATTGTCATCATAGATGCTTCAAGGATGCCCTGAGGATCAAGTAAAAGTTGTAACTGGACCTGAATATCTGCATAGTTTACCCGATATATGTTACTGCAGGCAACAATGACAGGAACTACTGCCGACTTGTGTCTTTATATCATGCACAAGTCATACCATTACTGTACATGTGACAATACCAGACACATGTCAACCTAGCCTGTAGCATTCCAAGGCTTCATCATAGCATCATTAACTGCCCAACTGAATCAGCATTTTTACCATTTCAGTGGTTAGTAATTTTTTTTTTCCCGTTCGAAAAAGATGGGGGTGTGCAGGAGAGGTCACCACATGTGAAGTTTAATTTATCACTTCAGTGGTTAGTAGATATATTTTTTCTTTTTTTTGTAGCTGATAAAAGAAGGGACAGAGAGGATAAATTATCACATCTGAAGATCAAATATTTATAATACTGTCTCGCCATCTGTCTAGTCTTGCTAAAAGTTATTATGTGTAACGGTGAAAAGGTTTTGGATCTTCTAGGACAAAAGAATAATATCCGATTGCCTTGCATTTATAAAAAGAAGTCTAAAATATGCTTTCAAGTAATTTATTACATCTAATTCTGTGATATTTATTCCAATTTTTTGGATGCCAGAGATTTGGGATGCACTTCGAGCTGCTGCCGATGCTGAACTATCCCTTGCACAAGCAATTGTGGACAGTGCTGGTGTTATCGTTCAAAATGCTGATTTGACAATATGCTATGATGAAAGAGGTATTTGATCCTTCGATTACTTATTGCATAAACTTTTGTGCTCAACATCGAATCTCTAAGAAAGCAGTGATTTTTCTTTTTGCAAAACCAGGATGTACGGATTCGTTACATTTCTGCAATGGTTTTGTAATAGTTCTGGCACCTCTTGCTAAGAGTATGCTAAAGGCTTCTTATGCCGATAGAGTTTATCATGTGTTGGTTTTTCTATGTATGTGATAGATATTTGATATATATCTTATTTTCATGTTGTCTTCAAAATGTTCCCACAGGTGCAAAATATGAACTACCCAAGTACGTTTTGAGTGAGCCAACAAATTTGATCAGAGAAACTTAAAAACAGAGAACAGAGATCAGTTAGCACCGTGTGCACAGGATTGAATGTAAATCATGTATATTATCTCCTATAATGCTTTTCAAAAAGTTGGGTCATTTTATTGCATTTATATTTTCAATTGGACTTTCCTGCTCTGCTGTAGTCCTGGTTTACTTACAACAGCATAACAATTGTTTGAATTTAGTGACAAGATGTTTTTTTTTTGTCAAATAACCTTCATAGCCAGAGATTGGTTGCTTGCCAGTGGGCGGTGTTGTGGGTGTTCGACCACATTATTGAGTTGAAATTTGTTCTTTGATCAGTCCTCTCAGACATGGGGATTTGAAGAGTTTTCATAGGTTTCTGGATTTTAGAGGTGTACAAACTACAAAACTTTGGAACTTTGTAAAGGTTTGCACTTTGTACAGTAAAAAAAAATCTAAACTATAAAGCAGCTGTGGAGAAACTGCAACGACAAAGGTTTCTCCATAACCAGAATAGTTAGCTCGGGCTTATATTTCTTTCTTATTTCCCCCCACAAAATAGATCATCGGTGTAATTTTGGCATTGCTAAGGTAAAGCTTCAGGTTTGGAAAATCTGTGTGAAAGTGAAGACATCACTGTCGAGTGTTTATAATACTGGACGGTTGTTATGTGCAAACTCTTTCCTTGATGAAGACAGGTAACTCTGGTCACTCTTTCTTTGCACAGGGTCACTGGCTTATATGCCAAGTCTTGTTAACATCTCCTTCTGCGTACAGGTCTAATTGCCCCTCGAGCTTCCATTATATAGTAATGATTATAACCGAAGGTTTGAAATATTTTGCAGAAGCGATTTTACGTGAGCAATTAGTAATGATAAAAACAAATCGATTCCCTGCAACACAACAGGTTTAGCACCAAGATCGCCTCGAGTCCCTAATCCTCCACTCCCAATGGGTTTTGTGGTCCTTATTCCCTGCTCTGCTTTGCTTCCTGGATTAGATGGAGCAGCGTTTCCTTCCGCTGGAGGCTTTTCCTAGTCACAGGTGCCCTGAATGTTTGGCAAGTACTCGTAAAACTTGACCGAGAAGTTCTTTGAAAATGGCAATCACATACACCGACTTGGATGACTTGACGTGCATTCAAAATAAGAGATATTAGCAAACAAAAGACTACTATGTGTGAAAAGTAGTGCTGTACCTTGACAATAGCGGGGTAAGGAATTTTTTCTATTCCGATTTATTAAATAAATATATAAATATTTTTTAAGATTAATTATTAATTTATGCACATGAATTTTTAAAGTTAATAGTAAAATTTTAATTTAAATATACTATTTAAAATATTAAAAAAATAAATTTAAAAATACATAAAATTAAAATGAAAATAAAAATAAATTTACTATTCAAGTTACATTCTTTAATATTTTGTGAAATATTATTCATCCATAATTAAATCTATAATTGAATCTAAATCAATATTGTAACAACCCTTCATCCAAGATAAAATAATAATTTTATGTTAACTAAAAAATAAAATAATTAATTTTTTTTCCTTTCAATTTCTCCTTCTTTCACTTGATTCTTTCTTAAATTAATATTTTATAAATTGGACTTTATAAGTTTACTAGGTTATTCTCTCACTTTTTTTTTCTTGGATTTTTTTTTTATGTTTTTCTCTTATTTCTCTCTCGCCTTTTCTTTTCTTTCTTTTTCTATTTTGCTTCTATCCAGTTGGCAACATATAAAAGGAAGGAAGAACTGATTTATTTTATTTTTTAATGGAAAATAATTACTTTACCCTTAATGAGTCGTTTTGTTTTTATTTGACAGACCTTTATTTTTTATTAGCACTACCAAGTTTTGTTCATCCTAAAATTTTAACCACATTTTATTCAATATAGTTTAACATCCCTCGTAAAATTTCAACTCATTCTAATGATCGGATTGAAAATTACACCCAATAACATAAAATTGATCAAATTGTGATTTTTCATCAAATTTTTAAATTCCTCTAAAAGTTCTAAAATTTTAACTCAAGCTAAAGTATCATATTAGAAGGTTCAATGCAAATTTTCAGAATTGTTTGATTACTTAATTGAGAATTATAAATTTTTTTATATAAAACTAGTTAAAAAAAATTAATAAAATCTTAATATGAACTATAGCTCATTCAAGGTTTTATAGCGTATTTGGAGTGTAGTTATAGTTGCTTTTCAAAGTGTTTTTCACTCAGAAAAGTATGCCTATAATTGTTTTTTTTTAAAGAAACTATTATTGAGATCAGCACATTAAAATGATTTGAAAATATTAAAAATATATTAAATCAAAAAAATTTAATTTTTTTTAGAAATGTTTTTTGAACGCATTACCAAATGCCTTTTAACATGCCTCCGCACTTGGACCTCCAATCAATGGTAACAATCACTGATGGATGCGAATATCTTCACCATGGGGAATAATTTAAGTTGCATGTTTTAGCAATGCTTAAATATTATTTTAAATTAAAAAACTAGTTATAACCAGCCCACAATGTGTGACCCGTGGTATATTATATATCAATAATCTAGTTTTTAAGGTATTTAGAAATGTTATGCTTCAACATGATGTCCTTCCTTACATATAGTTCAAGTGTCCACCAACAATTTCAATGCATTGAAGGCTAAAAGCTCATTTGTTGTTGATGCTCCCAAGACTCCATCACAGCGGCTCCTTGACAATGATGCTTCTTACCATGTTACCCCCACCTGAGCAATCTCTTATTTGCATATACTATATACTGAATCTGATGATATTATTATTGGAGATGCCTTCATCTTTCACACTATTCAACCTCTCTCAAAACTACCTTTATATTTGAAAATGTTTTCTGTGTCCCTAGCATGTAAAAGAATGATTTCAATTTCTCAATATTATATGTCCAATAATGTTTCAGTATAATTCTTACTATCTACTTTTTTTTGTTAAGAAATTTATGACGAGGACAACACTTTGAAGATGCTAAATTAAAAATGGAGTACATGAGTAATTTTTGTTAGGATTGTTGCTATTAATGTGCAACAATAATAAAACATGTGCAGCCTACCCTAAGAAGTAGGGTTGTCATTGTCAAAAGGCTATAATAGTAATTGCATCAACCATTTACAAAGATGATGCAACTCATGTGCTGCCACCATTTATGCCATAATTGATAGTCTCTTGTCTACCATTCATGGCTATAAATAGAAGCATTATTTAAGAGCAAAATGAGAGAGAGAGTGTATAGCCAACGATGTGAGAAATATAAGAGAAAGTGAGTTGTTAAGGACGACCAACAGTAACTGCCATTACAGCATTGGAAAAAGAGAAATAGAGTAAGGTTGAGAGTTGATAAAGAGTGGATGATACTTTAGAGTAAGGTTGAGAGTTGATAAAGAGTGGATGATACTTTAGAGTAAGGTTGAGAGTTGATAAAGAGTGGATGATTCTTTCTTCTTTATTATTGTAAATCTTGTTTTCTCCCTATATAATAATATTGGCTTCTCATGTGGATGTAGGTAATTTGTCGAACCACGTTAAATATTGTATCAGTATGCCTAGCCTTCAATAAGCAATTATCAATACATGACCAATCTGGATTCCCCAACAATCCTTATCTTCATAATTGCTTGTTTTTTCTAGTTCAAAGATCTCATTTATTATAATCAATTAGATTTATCTTCATGTTTTTTTTTTTTGCAATAAAACCCCTTTTTTCTTCTTCTTATTTTTTTTTTTCAATTTAGAACTTGTATCCTCTTAACCACTTGAAATAATAATCTATGATGTATTAATAATAATTTCACATGATGAATTTTTATACTATGTCAATTTCATTAATAATTTTATTGTCTAGTTTTATCATCTCAAGGTTAAAGATGTTTTCATTAGATTTAAATCTATAGTTGAAAAATAGTTTGATAAAAACATCAAAATTCCTTACTCTAGTAATAATAGCAATGAATAAATATCTCTTACTAATTTTCTTGCCACCAATGTATATCTTATCTCATTATTTCATCCCATATACCTTAATATATATATATATATATATATATATATATATATATATATATATATATTAAAAGACATCATATTTATATTGTTAAAATAGTTCTAGGATTATTTGTTTTTCAATTTAGTTCCTGATTATTTTCTTTCATTTTGTTTTTATACTGTATTTGGTTTGTATTGTTTGAATTTTAAATTATTTTATGATTAGATATTTTATTTCGTTATATTTTCATGGATGCCTTCTTATAGGACAATTCTTTATTGAAGATTTTTTTTCAAATTCATAATTTGACTTTTGATTATTAAGTCCTTAACTTCATTATTTGTTCCTTTTTCTTGGTTGTGTTATTCCGATCTCCTTTTCCGGGTAATAAGTTAGTCAAATTATTCATGGTTGATTCAAGTTTTTTTTTTAATAAATTGATTTTTTTTACAATTTCATCTTTTGATGTTAAATTATTAGTCCTTGTGTCATATGATTTTTTCATTTTTTTTTGTTGGGTTATCTTAAGTATGAGTTAGTCAAGTTAACTTGCACTTTTTATTTATTTATTTTTAAACTTTTTTTCTAGTTTCTTCTTTTGGAAGTCTTTGTTTTTTATGGGTTAGTCTAGTTAACCTGATGGACTTAAATTTTTTTCTAGTTTCATCATTTTAAATTAAATTATTTTCTCTAGAGCTTTGTCATTTTTTTGTTTCATTTATTATTTTGTTATTTTGAGAGCGGGTTGGTTAAGCTAATCCAAGTCAGTTTGTATTTTTTTCAATGTTTTTATTTAATTTCAGTTTTTTTTGTGATTTATTTTTAAGTTTTTTTTATCTTTATTTCATTCCATAAGTGGCGGGTTAGCTGAGTCAACTCAAGTTGACATAGATTTTTTTCCTTGATTTTTTATAAGTTTTTTTTTTAATTTTCAGTTTCATCATTTTGCATTAAATTATTTGCTCTTAAACTTTACCATTTGTTTTTTGCTTTTTTAATGTTTGGTTATTCCAAAAATAAGTTAGTAAAGTTAACCCAAGTTTTTTTTTTTTAAGTTTTTATTATTTAAGTTTAGTTTTTTTTATCAATTCTTTCTTTTGAAATTTTTTCATTTCGATCTCATATTACGGGTTGTGGGTTCACCAAGTTAGTTCTAGTTGACTTAATTTTTTTATATTTTTTTTCTTGTTTGACATTAAATTATTAGATTAGATTATTGTTGCTTAAATATCCTTTATTAGTGCTTTATTAGTGTTGGAAAAAAATTTGGGCTGACCTCTAGGGAGAGCTACCTATCTAATTAATATCTAAAATAATTAAAAATACATGAATCTAAAGAATAACTACATCCAAATCATATCAAGTCATGTAAAGGATTATTTCCCATAATAAACAAGTCCCATTATTTTTAATTAACTTCCATAATAGTTCAGCGCACAGCTCTTAAGCTTACATCTCTGATAATAATGCAATTTTAAAGATTTGAACTTGAATATTTGAAACTTCACAAGCACAGCCCACCTCGTAAACTTCGGTGACTTTTATTATGCGAAGATGTAAACTTCATCATATCCCTTCCTATAGAAGAATAGAAGATGAGACGCAAATCAGTAAATGCAAGTGCCAAACTAACTTGGTAGCTATCTAATCTCGAGAGTCAATTCACTCACCCAGCTTTCCCGCTATATGTGGGGCTATAATTGTAGATTAAATTGGCGAGAACCTTCCGAGAAGATGGTCTGTTCAAGGACTTCCTAGCTTCACTGCAGCACAAAGCAATCGTTGAAGTCAGTTTTTGTGAGAATCTTTGATCATTCTGGTACCTTCTGTGATTTGAAATGAAAGCTTGAAGATAAACTTTGCCTTCATATTTTCTGCTTCAGAATTTCATGAATACCAAAGCACGCAGCCTTCGTAAACTTGTTGTAGCATGCATGTGAACTACATTATGGCTCATTTTAAATTATGCATAACTTCAATTCAAGAAGGCAAACATCCGAACTCAGCACGCATCTCATAAAAGTTTGCAGCATAAGCTAACAACTTCACAGCACAATAAAATCCCACCTGACAAAGAAGTTTGCAACGTGTTGGGTAACTAGAATGGCGTCCTCTGAGTGCGGAATCCTTGATGAACCCCATTCAAAAGCATTTTTCTGGAAAGAATTTGGATAAAATGTCACATTTCACTCACTAGTGATGCCATCACTACAACTCTACAAGGAATTTTAAATCTGTAATAACAGTTGCAGATGGACGCATCTGCACTATATTATGAGGGACCAATTCTTCAACAAATTTAGAAAATAAATAGAGCTATAAAAATTTTGTCTTGTCATTGCATCATGTCAAAGCTAGTAAGAAACTGCCCATCTTTCAACCTCACAGAAGAACTCAGACCTTAACGCCAGTTTAATATTTTTAAAACTAAATACATGAATGACAGATCTATGCAAAAGTTCTGGACAATTCATAAAATGTTTTTTTAAAGAAAGGGTAAAAGTACCAGACTCAGCTTAAACGCATGTACACAAAACATGCTTATATGATGACAACGTACGTAGCTATGAGAATGTACGTAGTTTTGCATGCATTTTACATGTAGACGAGTAGGAATGCAATACAAAAACTGACAAATTGACTTAAAACTTCTCCTGCAACTACAAAACACAAACAACAGCCTCCCTTTATCCCAAAATAACTGTTTTAGGACTCGCCGTCCTTCCCAAATTTCCTGAGTATCTGACTCCATATTTCGTACTTCAACCAAAACATACTAGTAGATCACGATAGCTCTAATGCAAAGTACATGATGCAATACCTCAGGATTCCATTGGAAGGCAGTCACAGGATAGCTCCTAGCTTGAACAGTGGAGACATAGGCCTAAATTAGATGTTGGAGAGAGAATCAGAGATCTTCCCGTGTATAGAAAACTACATCACAAAATTAATGAATCCATTACCTTATTCTCTTTATTTGCATGCAATACCTCAGGAACTTTTTTTTCTCGATTTCATTTTTCAACATTTAATTTACTTGGGTTTGAGTTTTATAATTTTTCCATATATACTTCTTCTGATCTAATAACTCATGTCACGAATCTAAAAAGTTAACCTAGATTGACATCCTATTTTTTAGCCTATTTTCTTTTCTAATTTCATCTTTCAACATTATTTTTTTTAAAAAAATTAACTTTGTGATTTTCTTCAATTTATTTTCTATTGGGTTATCCTAATTTCATTACCTAAGCCACGAGTTTATGGATTAACTTGGTTTGGGTAGTTCCTTATTACCCAGGTTACATGTCTATGACACTACCTCAAGTTGATTCGGGTTGGTTTTTTTTATTTTTTTTAATTTAATTTTTCACTTTCAAAGGTTTTTTTTCTAGGTTATTGTGATTTTTTTCAAATTATTGGTCTTTTTGTTGTTGATATTTCAACTTTGATTCATATTCTTTTAATTTTTAATTTTTGTTCTTAATCCTTTTGTTAAAGTTTTATTACCTTTTTTCAATTTTATCCTTATTCTTTTTAATTTCTAATGTTTTTCATTAGCCATTTTATAAAAGTTTTATTGGTTTTTAATTTCATTATTCAATCTAAATTTATGGTATGTTTGTTTTTGAATTTGTTTCCTCATTCTTTTGCTCTTTTTTTTTTTGTTAAAGTTATTTTTCTTTTCAATTTAACCATCCATTCAAAAAATTATAGTTGCCTTCTAATTATTTTTATTTTCATTGTCAATCTTATTCTTTTAATTGCTATTTGTTTTTTATTTTAGATCATTTTGTGTAATTTATTTTTTTTCTCAATTTCATTCTTCAACATTTGATTTACTTGAGATTGAGTTTTATAATTTTTCCATGTATACTTCTTCTAATCTAATAATTCATGTCACAAATCTAAAAAGTTAATCTAAATTGACATCCTATTTTTTGCCCTATTTTCTTTTCTAATTTTATCTTTTAATATTATTTTTTTAAAAAAATTAGCTTTGTAATTTTTTTCAATTTATTTTCTATTGAGTTATCATAATCTCATTACCTAAGCCACGAGTTTATGGATTAACTTGGTTTGGGTACCCCTTATTACCCAGGTTACATGTCTATGACACTACCTCGAGTTGATTCGGGTTAATTTTTTTTATTTTTTTAATCTAATTTTTCACTTTCAAAGGTCTTTTTTTCGAGGTTATTGTGAATTTTTTTACTAAAAATGTTGTCCGTTTACTATCTTTGAAAAAAATATTGTCAGTTTATTATCGTTGTTTATTTTTTTATCATCTAATTAAAATAAAAGCAATTTATTAAAGTTATTTAAGGTTATAACTCGAGTCGTTGGTTTTTTTATTTTTTTGAAACATGCTTGCGAAACCTATATATCTTTTTTTACAAAAAATAAAAATACAGACTAACAGTATAGCCCTAACCTACATCAAGTATGCTTCTACAAAATATAAATAGACATGATTAATTTATAATACTTATTGGAAAAAATATAAAGTTGATGTAGATTAAAACAAGAATCAATTCTTTAGCTTAAAACAAATTATTAATTTTTTTTAGTTTTAGTAGTGTGATTGTAATATTATTTCTTAAGCTTAATTAATCTTTTTTTTTTCAATAGAACAAATGAGAATAAAAAAAGAATCAAATGTTGTTAAAAGTTTTTGAAAATAAAAGAGTTTTTGTTGACATATCTATCTTCATAAAATTTTTGTCATATATTAAGTCGGCATAAAATCACTTACAAAATAAAATTTAAACATCTCCATTCTAGCTGTCATCTGAGATGTCAGATTCCACAGCTTTCAAAACTCAATTCTAAGTTTCATTGAGTGATGATTAAAACACATCCTTTTAAAAAGATATATGCAACGCCCCGAACTTCTTGATGCAATTTTTACCTTTTCAATAGTTCATGTAAAATAATAAAAAAAAACTTATACTATTAAGAGTCCTGCTTATATGTAATCACTCCATTCATCACACATATTACCAATTATACATTTAAAGAATAATTCACCATTTGTGGCAATTCTTTTTATTTAGGTAAGAAATCAATTCGATTAAACAAAATCTTCAAAATAATTTTCCTTACTCAAAACTCTATCCAAAATTTCATTATATTTTAGTAATAACTACAAATATCACCAACAATCCAAACATAATAATTTATGAAATCCTTACACATAAATAGTCTCATGTACACAATCATCAACTATTTCATCATAATATAATTTTATAAAATATACTTATATACATATATATATATATATATATATATATTTTTATCTTTAATATCATCATACTCATTTATACAAAAATCAATATTCAAGAAGGGATGTTGCTCTCTTCCCGCTTGCAACTTGTAAGCTTTTCATAATGTATTAATTTACAACACAAGAGATAAGTCTATATACAATACATTGATTTGTTCCACGATTTTTTATCTTTACATTAATTACAAGAAAGATTTGAAAAATTGTCACAAGGTTAAAACAAATAGGTTGGATGTATCTATAACACACAAGAAAACAGATTATAAATTAATGACATACATATCTATTACCACTAATATTTTTTTCAAACATTAGGAATAACCATAACATTATGATCTAATTGACCGTATATAAAACTAATACCAACTTTATAATCTATTTCTAACCTTTTTTTAATAGTAGATCTATTTTTTTATCTCACATGACATGTCACCATAGTTGACATCGTTCATAGTTTAATATCTTGCCTACTAGTCTCTAAAATACAATCTAAATATACTAGTTTTATTGATATCTTTACGAATAAAAACATGTTAGTAACTAAATATAAAGTATAACCATTATATATAATTGTAGTAATTAACATTTCTATCATATTCCCTTCACAATTCAACAAATTAATCACCCCACTTTGCATCATTGAAATAGTAATCAAAGTACATTCTTAGTCCTTCAACAAAAAGGTCCACTTTACTAATATATATAGCTTATCTTCTTTTGTACATCATAACTTCAATCTATGTTATCACTAAGGATTTATATAAGGTTCCTTATAATCAATATCTCTAGGTATACAAAACAATGTAACGATAACTATCACCAATCATAATCTGAACAATTTATTTCATACTTATCTAGATGTTTCGATACTTGATCTAAAACTCGTCCATATAATATTTACATATTCACATGTCTACTTAGGATATTATCATGTTCCTTATGACAATCCATTCCTTTATTCTTGACTAATATTAGTTGATCTTAGTTCAATCTCATAGACATCAGTGTTTTTTCTAGTTGATTGAAAGATTCACAGATCCAAAGGAGGGTATTTGTTTTTCGTAATTACAAGATGTAACTATTTGTAGCCAATACAAAGTCGCCAATTCTAATGTTATTTTACCATAAATAGATTTTCACATATTTATATCCATAAGGATTAACACAATCATTGTCTTCATCAACCATTTACATAATTCAATTAAATACTGACATGACCATAAGATTGATGTCTTCTTCTAATTGTAGGAGTGTCAAAGTAATAAATAACCTGACAAGACTGTAGTCGAACCACAAGGAGGTGAACTATATAAAATTATAAACAATAAATGAAAAGGAGTTCAAGAGGATTCTTGAGATGTAAGATTAATATAAGGATTAAACAAGGTTAAAGAAAAATAAATAAACAAAATAAGAACATGAATAAGATTAAAGTTAACTAAGTAAATGCAAGGAAATGAAAGGCATAAACTTGATATTAATGAAAGCAAAGTATAAACATTACAAAAAATACAAAGAGAGAAAGGAAGAGCATGATCTTGATCTGGAAACCAAGATGCCTAAATGCATGGCAAATGCCTTCTTTTATAGGCCAAACTTAGAGACTATTGATTTGATGACTAATTGATAAGTGGGTGGCCAACTTTTGACTTGGTGACAATCCTTATCTTCTCTTGTCTGCCCAAAACGTCATTGATAACGTCAACCTTGGAGCCACTTGAAAACATGAAAGTTGTAGGAAATTATCTCAACTTTCTTGTGTAGAACATTCAGGTCATTTCAACTTCTAAAACTCTAGATATAGCCAAAATATTGAACAGTGCTCGGGCTAGAGGATAGATTCGGGCTTCTTTGTTGTTGCTATAATTTGGACTTGAAAATAACCTTTTTAGATCTTGGGTTCCATATGAAAGTTGTAGGCCTATGTCTTACCTTTCCATCCACATAAAGTAGACCTAAATCTGAGATCTATAGCTCCAGATATGACCCAATTACCGAATAGTGTCTCAATTTGGATTGCACCGATATCTCTTTTCTAAGTTTGGTCATCTCTTTGCCCTTGCAATTTAAGTTCTTAAAGTCATCAATCAATCATTTCATTTATGTAATAGGCCTGCATTTAAAATGAACATTTACCACAAATTAAAGGTATCTTATATTATTAGATATATTATTATAAAACATGCTTTAGTTAAGGAGTTATTGATACTTCAAGTGCAAAATGATGATATAAAACCATGATAAAAATGCATTTTTAAGTATTAATCAGAAACTACACATAAAGGAGGTTTCAATCGGATTATAAATTGTTAACATGATTACATTAGTTATCTTATTAGAATAATGATAATACTTATAAATATTAGTAGGTATTCATGATTATAACTTATGTTAACAACAAATCAAGTTCCTTTCATAGCACATGTGTCAGTTATACCATACAGTTAGGTTATGAAAGTGTCAAGTATTTGTTGTACTGAAAGTTATACAATATAAATCTAGATTAACCATTTAACAAGCAAAGTATTAAAAGTGATTAAGATAACAAATACAAAACATGTTAGTATAAAACATTAAAGTCCATGTTGAGTTTATACTATACTTATTCTCACACCATTAGTATAACCTTTTCACCTTAACATAATAAACTTAACTAAACATAATGAAAGAGAAAAACATAAATAAAATATAAGTTAACTAAGTAAATGAAAGGCATAAACAAGAGATTAATGGAAGCACAACTTAAGCATTACAAAAATATAAAGAAAGAGAGCAAGAATATGATCTTGATCTAAAAATCAAGATGCTTAAATGCATGGCAAATGCATCATTTTATAGGCCAAAATTTAAAACTATTAATTTGATAACTAATTGTTGAGTGGGTGATCATATCTTAACTTTGGTAACAATCTTTTTTTTCTTGTCTGGAGAAAACATCATTGCTAACATAAGAATTTAAGCATATTGTCTTCATGAAAGTTTTAGAAATTTTTCTTAGCTTTCCAACAAAAAACATCAGTGTATTTGGACTTCTATAACTCGAGATAGAGGCTGAATACTAAACAGTGTCTGGGCTACAAAATAGATTCAAACTTCTCTTTTGATGCTAAGATTTGAACTTCCAAGTGGCAGAATTGAGTCTTGGACTATACATCAAAGTTTTAGGTTCATGTCTTAGCTTTTCATCTATATAGAGTAAACCTAAATCCAAGTTCTATAACTCCAGTTATGATCCAATAACCAAATGGTGTTCCAATTTGGACTGAACCAACATCTCTTTTTTAAGCTTAGCTATTTTTAGTAGTTAAACTCATCAATTAATCATTTTCTTTATGTGATAGGCTTGCATTTAAAATGAATATTTACTATAAATTAAAGGTATCTTATATTTTTTTTAGATATATTATTATAAAACGTGCTCTAGTTAAAGAGTTATTGATACTTCAAGTGCAAAATCATGATATAAAACATTGATAAAAATACACTTTTAAGTAATAATCAAATATCCAGTTTTTTTGCTAACTAGAATCAATGTCTAAATGTATTAGTCTTTCATCTATGAATTTAAATGTCTAAGAATCTCAACATTTCATCTATAAAAATCCATTTATAATGGTTTATCAAACATATGATGGGTTTTGCGAGGCATGCGATGTCAAGAACAATGGGTCTACCTCCTGAGTGATGGTGAAAAAAGATTTTGAATTTAATTATAAAATTATGATTATAAGGTTTATGAGTCACCATCTAGTATTATGATTAAACCTTTGATTCACGAGAGTTCAGGTAAAAGATTGGTTATGCAAGAGGAAGACGCTTCACCCCTAATACACCCTATATAAGATAAGTTTCATTGTTGTTTGAATGCTTTTTAGGTCATGTTTTTGTCTATTGATCTTGTATAAGGTTCAAGGTACATCCCCCTTCGTGAGGAGGTCTTTATTTTATTGGGTTAAATTTTAACTGTTCTAAGGTCTTAGCATTGTATTTATTTTGTACTTTATATCTTTAATATATGAAATTATACTTTATAATGTAATCTTATACCTCCACATATTAAAGTCTATAGTTAAATCCTGCTACTCCAAATATTAATTAAAAAAATAATTGTTAAAGGATTTTTAATATTTTGACCAAACCCTAACGAATAATCATAAACTGATTATGATATCCATTTTGATTTTTAAAATATGATAAAATGATTTTATCTCTTTTAAGAAAATATGCAAGAAAAACTTTTAGAATTTGGCCATACACACGAAAACAATATTTTTTTTGTTTTTTGAAATGAAAATTTATTTTTTAAAAAAATTATTTTTTTTATTTTTTCAAATTTTTGTAAGAAACTGAGTATTTTTAATACCAAGTCCATATCTTATAGTGTAAATCTACAACCTGATATTATGAAAAATAATTGAAAAAACATATGAAGGGCTTACAAATATTTATTAAAATGCCCATTAGAATATTTTGATTTTTCTTTCTTAAAAAAATATATCTTTTTTTTATAATTGTTTTATTATTAAATACGTTGGGCTGGACTTGTCCTAACCATTTGAGCTAGGTTGGAACGGGTTCAACTCGACTCTATTAAGGTGGGCCGACCATCAACCCAACATCCTTTACTCTTATTTTAGGCTGGGCTTGACCAAACTATATGGGCTAGGCTGGGTTGGGCTGAAACAGCCCAACAACCTTCTTTTTTAAGCTAGACTTAGCACAATCATTTGAGCTGGGCTGCATCATGTCCAGCCTGTTGTCGTTAATGGTATTTTTTCATTTACATGCATAATATATTTTGCATCCAAATGGCTTAAGGGGTGTTTATAGAAGAAAAATAAGAGGAAGGCTTGTCTGGTCTGACATATGGTTGGTGGTAGTGAAGGAAGCGTAGGCGACAATGTGTGATAGTTATGGATGTGCAAAGAAAGGGAGGACACTAGCTGATAAAGTTGGCGAGAAAGATTGTTTTTCCCCCCAACTTTGACCTTAGATTTCTTTATTCTTAATGCATGGAATCCACCTTTATTTATAAGAGATGAAAGAGGGATATTTTGATTTTACTAATGTCAAATCTTAGTCCTTGATTTGAATAAAAAGAATCTCAATTGTTAGTTCAAAGTGGTCATCATAAACTATAAAAGTTGCTAATTAAAGGTTATTTGAGTTGATAATTTTAGGTCAGAGTTGCGGCCACTATGGTGTTAATCAACCGGAAAGGACCATACCAAAGTATGGTCAAAAGTCAAGTCATCATAGTAGTGTGTATTTTGTCAAATTTGATGAAAAGACAAAGCATTAAATGCTCTGAAAAAGTGGTCACCCGTGTAACTTTAGGATGAAAAAAATGATGAACAGTAATCACACGATGCCTCGTATGGTCATTTCTTTTTTTTTTGTTCAAAACGACGTTATTTTGGACTTCTTAGGGTTTTAATTTAAAGGTTTGGACAAAGTTTAATTTGGTCCTCCAACTTTTAATTTCTTTTAATTTCACCCCTAATTGACCCTAAACTTGTAATTTTATATAATTTTGCTCCAACCAAACTTCAATATGTTCCTTGGTTTTGGATTTATACAAATTGATCATGAAACTTTCAATTCTCTTTAATTTCACCCCTAATTTCAATTAATTGAGCCCCTATAGTTTGACATCTTTTTCAAAATGATTCTTGGCTGCAAGTTTCTTCAAGTTAACTCTTAATTGACCCTAAACTTCATATTGGTTTTACAATGTCACTTTTGATTTGAACCATTTGACTTGATAAAAATTAAATTTGATCTTAAAAATTCTAATATTTTTCAATTTAGCTTAAATTAGGCTTCCAAACTTAATTTCTGACCAATTACATTCCTAATAAAATTAATTTAATCCATTTCAAGTATAATTAAATCCTTACACTTAATTAAATCCTTTAATTTGACTCAAATTAATTCTTAAACACAATTAAAATTTTAATTTGACTCATGATTAAATTAAATTGACATATTAAAAATATAATTATATGTTTAAACTTAATTTTTATGCATATTCGTCAAATAATAATTTAATTTGACCTTGATTTTACATGGCCTTTCTAGTTTTATGTACAATGGGATGGAATTAGGCTCTTGATTCCATCTAAACTTGTAACGTGATTCTCCACATATCTAAAATCCTTCCTTAATTAGTTTTTATTGCATTACTAGTCTCCTTGCTATTATTACTTATTATTATTTTTGTATTTTTTTAAAGAATAAAAAGGTAACCTTAAGAGGAATAACCCAGAAATGGTTTAAAGTAGTGAGTATTGGATTCAAACTATTTTATACTTACCATTTGGACATCTCGAGCCCACATTTTCACATCTAAAAGCTACTATAAAACTACATATACAACCCAAACATGTAAATTATCATTACATCATATACAAAACAATTCCAACACACCATCAATACTAAAATATATTTAAGATTAGAACTTCTTACGTAACCATTTATGGTCGCCCTAATGGTTTACAAATCCATGGTTGGCATTAAATTCTTTTATTTATATTCTAATTATATCATTCCAATACATAAAATGTCTAAGATTTAATCAAATTTGTACCTCCCTAACAAAATCCTAATTTTATATAACCCTCACAATTAAAAAAAAAACTTGTTTGGAAGTGTGGTTGCAGTTGCTTTTCAAATAGCTTTTCGTGCCAAAATATATGCCAATAATTTTTATTATTATTTAAAAATTATTTTTAACATCAACACATCAAAATGATTTAAAAATACTAAAAATATATTAATTTGAAATTAATAAAAAAATAAAAAAATAAATAATTTTTTTCAAAAGATCTTTTGAAATGCAAAAACAAATATAAACATTTCATTTTGGATTAGTTATAATCAGGACTAATCTTAATTCAATCATCTTAAATGTTAATTCAAGCATGCTATATCATTAAAATATTAAATCATATTATTTATTAAATTTTCACATTTCCATCTTTCTAACATAAAAAAGATTTATGTAAAGTGTAAACTTTTAGTAATTGACTTTATGACATTTGAAATCAATCTCACATATTCTCAACATTATTTAAAACATCAAACTCAACTCAATCTAATCAAATTTCTAAGCCTCTTTAACACCTAATATTATTTAAAACATCATACCCAACTCAATCCAATCAAATTTCTAAACTCTTTTAACACCCTAACCATAGTCGGCCACTAATGTCTCTGTTTTTCCGTAAATTTTAAATTCTTCTATTTCAACTCTTAATCAAATCACACACAATGTTTTTAACAAGAAATTAATACAATTTAGCATTTTCCTTCAAAATTTGCATAAATCCTCAAATTCAAGAATTGATAGTTTTTCAGTCCTTCATGCAATTAAACCAATTCAAAATATTATTATGTATTATCATCACCCAACATCAATAATCAATAACTCAATTAACATTCCGACACATAAATGTCATAAATTATTATTTGAAAACTAGAGCAAAAGTTGAAATTAATGGTAAAAGGATCATCTTACCCTTAGTAATTAACCTATAATTTATTATACTTTCCAACCAATTTCAAACAATCCTCTTCCCTCCATATTTATCACTTTCTCCTTCCCGATAACAACTTCCATCTCCCCTCTCTCTCTCTCTCTAATTTTCTATGATTTGATTTGTTAAAAAGGGTAACAAACACTTAATAATCTCCCACCCCCCATAATCTAAAAAAATCTGAATAAGAAATGAAGAGAAAAAGGAGATTTCCAAGTCTTTCTTCCTTGTGCGGTCAATGAGGTTTAAATAGGAAAGAAAGGAAATGTTTTTAAAAAATTATGACAATGCCACTTCTTTAAATGCCTATTTGTTCTTCGAACAAATAGATTACGCCTCTTTAAATGGAGTACAATCACTTCTTATTTATTAGTTTCCCCATGCAACAATTTTTCATGTGATTGCATCATCCAGGAGAATCTTTGTATTGTTGAGTATCAAAGTTACAATACATGGAAAGCATCCCATCTCCAAACTTTAGTCTGCCTCATCAATTATATATTTTTTATTAAATGGGGTAATTTCATTACTCGAAATCGAGTTCTTAATTATGAAGTCCATCTCAAGAGACACAATTTATAAAGAAAATGAGAAGTAGAACAATTAGAGTCAGCCAAATGAAACAAATACAAGTTTAAGGTAGTATGGGCGAACTCGCCATATCAACTAAGTTTAATCCGATCATGCCTTTTATATATTCAAATTAACTGAAAACTATATATGTTTACTAAGCCCGACGTGGCCTATACTTGTTGATGACATTACTAGTAACATAACACCACATCAGCTTGAGAAATTATAATGAAGATATATAGCTAGATAAATTATTATGAAGTGTGGGCATACCTTGATAGATGAAGGGCAAAAACTATATAAGAACCACACATGAGAAGATCATCTGGTAGATATTAAAACATGCTTTTCCTGTTGTATTAATTTCTATCATTTTCCCATTAGTCCATTTCTCACAACAACAGGTCAAAGATAAGCTTTGTACCTTGCACTCTCATATTATTCATTGAGTGATTCATCAAAACTAAATAGTTTTTTTATAAGAAAATAGTGATTTTACCGTAATAGTTCTAAATTTGGTTATGAAAAATGCAGGATAGTGATGGCGCGCGCGTGTATATATATATATATATATCATCAATAATTCTAATTTTTTTGACGTGGGCAGGCCATCATCAAGTATGAATGCAGTGAGGACTTTGGGACCAGCAGGAACTTACAGAGATATTTGGATTCATCTCGTGGCGCCTAAACTCGGAGCCCTGGTTGCTTCTGCCACCTCCACGTCTATGAAGCTCCGGGAGGAAAAGGCTTGTCCACCTCGTGAACCGCAATTCCAAATACATCCAAAGTCAGGAGCATTCGTACATTCGTACTTGCAGAGATCAGCTTGTGGGGTTCTGATGCTATTAATTATTGCACGCGTCTCTGATAATGGGGGACAATATGACACATGCATGATTAATATCTTCGAAAATTTGTGAAGAATAAAAAGGTGAAAGAGTCCACGGCCGACAGGGTGATTACCATCTCTTTCAGTCATATATATAAGAGCATCTCCAATAGCATCTCCAATAAATAAGCTAAATGAATAATTAAAAATAAAAAATTAATATTTTAGTTTTTTTTAGTATAGGAGATGTTAAACAAAATGTTAAAATATCTTCTCTTTCTCATAAATATTATTTTTATATATCTCTTTAAAGAGCCAAAACCAATAAAATGAGATCATTAAAAAAATAGACCAATTAAATATAGACATGTGAGAAAAAAATAATATTAAATAATATTAAAAAATAATAAAACACTTATTTTTTTCACTCTAATATAAATGGCTCTTCAAATGGCTTTTTTCCATTGGAATAGATATGATAAGATAAGCTATATTTATACTATTCAAAATGCTATTTTATTAATTTAGCTTTTTAAAATAACATTTTAGATTGGAGATGCTCTAATCCGCAAGATTTGGGTAAGATTTCAAGTTAAATAGTAAGAAAGGGCCAGCATTATGCATATACTTTCAATAGTTTGATTTTTTTAATTAAAAAATACAAAGACGTTTATGTATAATAAGGTAAACTAAATATATACAAATTGATCAATAGTATTGTTAGTACTAATAAAATACTAAAACGATACCCTCAATGAATGATATGATAGGAAGAGCTTAAAACTGTCCAATTTGATGTCATTACCAATTACATGACACGAAATAATGAGGTGGAGGCATCCCCACAATGTATATAATAATAATTTAACTATTACTCGTTGTCGCTATCATATATCCAGTCCATCCCAACGCCCCTGGTCCCATCACAATCAATTCTATCAATCCAGACACACCTGTTTCCAATATCACTATCAATTAAGGGTAGAAAATGTTCCTTCAAAAAAAATTATTTATAAATATATTAAATAATATTTTTATTTTTAAAATTTTATTTTTAATATCAATCTCTCTCTATATATATATATATAATTGTTAAATAATCTAAATTAAATTAAATTAAATTAAAAATAATGAAAAGCTAGTTCAATACCATCTCCCCACCTCATTAATTAAACCAACCAATAATGCAGAATGTTGTAAAGAGTTGGTCAACACCAATCACAAGTGGGGTTACCTGTGAACACAACGAATATAGCATCTATGCTCAATTAGCCAAAAAAACATGTGTTAATCTAGATAAGTAATTTTTTCTATTAAAATGATGTTGATTTATTTTTTAAATTTTTTAAGATTTCAACTGTGTTTACTTTGATCAACTAAATTATGGATCAAAGTTGAGAATAATAGTAGACTTAATTATTAGTTAATTAACCTTTTTATAGAGCAATTTATTAGTTAATATAGAGATCACAATATATAAATAATAAACTTTTTCTAAATATATTCAAACCTATTCCATATAATATACTATAATAGACCTCCTCAAATTGAGGGTGGGGATTCTACCTGAAGTTTAAACCGAAGAGCAGTAAAAGGAGGAGCAGAGAGGATTTGTAAGAACATTTGTAAGCTAATCCTTGAAAGAAATAAAGTGAATTTGGATGGCTTTTGTAACAATTCTTTTAAAGACAAAATGATAATCAACTTTAACATGCGTAATACGAGTATGAAAGATAGATTTTGCAAAAAAATAAATAGCATTGAAGATGGAGTAATATGTAGATTTGATAATAAATATCGCAGTCATATGACATTAGAAGTGTCATCAGCTAAGGCTTTATACTCAGCCTCGGTAGAAAATCGAGCAACGGTGTGTTGTTTTCCTAACTTCTAAGAAATCAATGTATGTAAAAAAAAAGAAAAACCAGATAGTCACTCTTAGATTTACGATCATCAATACCATAGTTTTGAAACTCAACCCGGTCTAATGACAAGGTCACGGGTCAGATGGTTTGACTCGGGTTGATCCAAAAAAAATGCTACGCTTTAAAGTTTAAAGAATGTAGAAATATGCAAAGCCTCAACAGCGCTGACCTTGGTGTTGATACTTCAAATTCCTTTCAAATTTTGATAGTAGTGTATATGTTGAAACTGTTCATTTTGGTTTGGTTTTCTCTCTGTGATTCTGCTATTCATTTTTGAAAGCTAGAAAAATAGAACTCATTCAAGAGGGCTCGTGACTCATACTTAAAAAAAAGAAAAAAAAAAGAAAGGATCCCACATTGAAACACTTTTTTCTATTCTCTCATTCCTCAGCACACTCACATATAGAACAAAGAAAAAGAAAAAAAATAGAAAACCCGGAGAGCAAGAGAGAAATTAATTAACTTTTCTCTCCTAGCCGTTGGTGACTTCTTCTTCTCCAGCAACAACACCTTGGTCACATACCAGCTCATCCATTGTGATCTCAAACGTGAACAACTTCCTTCTTCAGCAACAAGCAGCCTCTATCAACCGTGAGCTTTAATCACGCCAATAATAGCATGAGTTCATCCCCAAGCATCAACAATTTTGCTTTCAACTAAGAATCTCATTCCCAACATTGGTTTTGATCGAGATTAGCAGCAGCTCAACCTCAACCATATCTATCAACTGTGAGCCTCAATCACATGACCTTAGCGCGTCTCTTTTTGTTCTCTTTTATATTCGTGAAGGTGGATCAAAGAAAGGTAGCTTGCTTCTCTTCTGGAGATCCGCTTTTCCGACTAAAGACAGAGCCCCCCGGTTGGGAGGCATTTATTTGTCTTCATCGTTTTGGCTTTTTAAAAGGCCAAAATGATGTAGTTTAATGTCTATATATATATATATATAAAGAGAGACCGGGTCTCAGCCGGGTTTACCCGGATCACCCAGGTTTTGGGTTTTGTCGGGCCAACTTTCATACGGGTTTTTACTTAGACTCGAACCGATCCCAGGTCGACTCGCCGAGCTGGTCCGGGTTTCAAAACTATGATCAATATTGCTAGCCTAATTAGCATGTATAAAACCATGCAAGGAAAAAGAAAAGTTATGGGTGATATGAAAACCAAAGAAAGTCATACCCTTAAGATAACGTAGAATGCATTTAACAGTAACTCAATATGAATTTGTAGGAGCAAGCATATACTAATAGACTTTATTAACAATGAAACAAATGTATACTAAAGGGCACTAATAATTTGTTGAAAACATGTAAGATCAAAGAACAAGCAATCAGACACTACAATAACCTTAGATGTAGAAATATGAGTATCAATAGGCCTGCAAGAAGACATACTTGCCTAGTGAAGAATATTAAGGACATACTATCTTATCATAGCATGAGATCCATAGTAGTAGGATGAACCTCAATACCCAAAATAATGAACAACTCCTAAATCCTGAAGTTTAAACTTTGAGCTTAGTAATTTAATCAATCTGTTAAGTAAGGCTAAGTTCCTTCCAATTAATAAAATGTCATCAATATAAAAGAATATCATCACCCACAGATAGAATAAATAAAAAGGTGTCAACATTCAAAACATGAAAGCCAATAGAGACAAAATAATCATTAACTTGAGTGTATCATGGTTAAGAAGTTTGTTTCAAACCATATAAGGATTTATGCAATCGATACACATAAGAAGAGATAGTAAAGTTAACAAAACATGGAGGTTGTTGTATTTAGACTTCCTCGTCAAATGTCCTATTGAAAAAGACATTATGAATATCAAATTGATTAATTTTTCAACCACATGACACTGCAACTATGAAAGTTTACCAAATAGTGGCTTACTTAACAACAAGATTGAAAGTCTCAAAGTAATTAGTACCTTCTTATTGACTAAAGACTCTAGTAATCAATTGAGTTGTATAACATTCAATGTTGCCATCAGCACGATGCTTGATCTTTTATACCCAACAACAACCAACAAAATTCATCAAATGATGAAAAGAAACCAAGGACCAATTATCATTAGAATGTAGCACCTGAATTTCTGCTTTCATAACAGCTCGCCAAACCTCGTACCCATCAACATTAACAAGGTAAGTGGTTCATAGGCATAAAGGGAAACTAACTGAGAGATATAAATGTCAGTGATGGTGAAAAAAGCAATCAAATTGGCTATCTTTGGTAACCATAAATGAAGAACTATATGATGCATACTAACTGTAATTAGTGAGGCAAGAAAAGCTAAATTCTGATGATGATGATGATGCAATTGATAAAAAGAGAGGTCAATAACTAAATTTACCTCATTAGCAAAAAAAGATCGAGATGTAAAGCTCACAGTAGAGGCATCACTGGAAGATATTAAAGAAGTAGCAACAAGGCAACTAGGAGAACCAATAATAGCAGACCTGTTATGATACAAAACAGAAGGGGTTGAACTTGTACTTGTAGTATAATTGTTAAAGAAACATGCATATGATAATGGTAGAGAAGGATTGATGGGTTATTGTGGGTGAGCAGAAATGATAGTAGGATATTGAAGGGTATCTTGATGACCTCTAAGAGGTTACAAGCGTAGGAAAATGAAAAAAGTAAGGAGATGAGGATATTATACAGATGAATAGGATCGGATAAAGAGTGAGAAGTTGATACGCAACCTATTCATATTTGTCAAAAGGAAAGACTTCTTCATGAAAATGAACATGATGAAAGATATTAATGCTTTGAGATATGATGTCAACGTAATGATAACCAAGATGAGAAGATTTATAGCCTAAAACCACATATAGAACGGAATGAAAATTTAATTTATGATTATGATAAGAATAGAGAAAAAACAAAGACATTCAAATATATACAAAAAATTATAATTAGAAGATTATTGAAAGAGACAATCAAAAGGAAATCGATGGTCAGGGACAAAAGTTTGTATTCAATTGATAAGATAAATCAAGGTTTCAAAAGTGTAATTTCAAAATCTTAATGGTGTTTTACATTGTCCTAAAACAGTAAGGCTATTTTTCGTAACATGCCTATGATGATGTTCAATTATTCCATTTTATTCATAAGTATAAGAACAAATCAAACAATAATGAATATCAATAGTTTGAAAGAAAGTGGATAACTTACAGTATTTACCACCCCAATTAGCTTAAACAAATTTATTTTTTAGAGAAAATTATTGCTAAATAAAAATTTAAAATTGATGAAAAACAGGGAAAATATCAAACTTCACAACAAGAGGATAAAGCCATATATATTTTATATGCTTATCAATAAAAATCACAATAATGAAGAGCATCAGATGGAAAAAAAGAAGAGAGACCCTAAACATCACTAAAAATTAATTCAAGTAAAGTAGAAGTTTGTGACTCATTGGTCCTAACAATAATGATGAATTTCTTATAGTGTGTTTGTTTTTTAGATAGCTTTTGTGATTGTGGTTTGAAAAAATAAGTTTTAAAAAAGTATGGTTAGCTGTGGTTAGTTGAATTTAGATACGTATTTTGTAAAAATTATGGTTGAAGTTTATTTATAGTAAAAAAAAACATGTTTAAAATATTACATAGTTGTGTTTGAGAGTGTGGTTGTGGTTGTTTTTCAAAGTGCTTTTTATTTGAAAACTAATTAAAATAATATTTTTTTATTTTAAAAAAATTATTTTTGATATCAGAACATCAAAATGATTTCAAAACACCAAAAATAATTAATTTGAAGCAAAGAAAAAAAATTTAAAATTTTTTCAAAGGTGCTTTTAAAACTAAGAAACAAATAAGGTTCTAGGAATTTTTATCAAACCCAATTAAAATGGCATGTAAAAACTACTATATAAAAACTACATTTCAAACTCAATTTTTTAATGAACCTCACAGCATAAAATGCAGTTTGGTTTGTTATAAAACATCTTGCTGTGTTTGTTTCATCTCAAACATAAAAAATGACGGAAAATAAACACAATCTTAACGTACAAGCTTGAGACTAAAAATTAAAATGTTTAGAGATACAATAAATTTTATTTTTTAAGACTAAAAAATTGAAAACATAGGAAGTAGGATGACCCAGTCAACAATGCCATAGATCAACAAAAACAAATACAAAAGGAGACCAATAAGCTTAAGGAATTAACACAATAGAGAAATCAAACAAAACATAAACCATCTTTACTCTGATTGGAAAGAAGTAGTGCCTTGGTTTTGAGATCCTTAATATAAAACACAAATAGGTGAAATTCAAAATAAATATTATTATCAAAATAAAATTTTTGAACAGAAAGCAAATATTTTTGAATATGTAGTGCATGAACATTAGATAAAATGAACGTACATTATTATGTATGTAACTTGATATGATCAATATTAGATATGAAAAGTTTCTTACCATCACCAACAAACAAGTAATCAATACCAAAATATGGTTTTAACCCTGCTAGATTTGTAAGATTAGGTGTGATGTGTTGATTTGTACTAGTGTCAAGAAGTCAATCCATAAAGTTTGTAAAGGAAATATTACTTAGTGCAAGATTGGAACTAGGCTAAAGTTGAGCATCTTGAAGGGTTAAGTGATCAAAGGTTTGGTATAGTTGGCACCAGACATTAAACCATTATAAAAAGTCATGAGGCCTCTTATTTTGCTTATATTCTTTGCCATTGGGAACATTGTTATGCCAACCTCTACAAAAGCTTCCTCTACCATGATAAACATTAAAATTGTTGTAAAAAGAACTAAAAGATTGATATTGGAAAATAAAAGCTGAAGAGGGCTAGTTTGGCATGGATAATAAAAGAGTAGTGACAACAACAGAACCCATGAATTGAAGGGAGGTCTTGGGAAGAAACTCATGAATTAGAAAATGACTATAAAGATATGAATACGAAAGACATTCTACCTTAGTCATAAAACTTTGCATGCACCTTGAAGACCATAAAACTCGTATAAATTAAAGTTCTCTAGTGAAACTAGTTGGCCAACAACCAATTCATCAAATAATATATTTTTTTTTGTATAAATATAGTGAATGAATCATCACCTTGTCGAACATCCTAAAAAGAACCATGAACATGAAGTTTGATAATATTAGAATTAGATGGAGAAGTGAGAGCTTGCTAAAGAATACATCAAATAGAATATGAGGTTTGACAATCGACAACAAAATATAGTTTATCCATTAAAAAGAAGAAGAAAAAGAAGAAGAAGTGCACTTAGAATAAGTTGGTCTTGCTATTTCAAATTAAAAAAAAAGAATTATTAACTTTAAAGAGAAATACCATCAATAACAACCACATAAAAAAGGCATAATAAGAAGTCATTAATAATGTGGAAAATACCATGTTCAAAGAGATATAAAATTATCTATATTAATAAAGCTAATTTGTACTTGTAAGTTTCAAATAAATAACTCAATGAGTATCGAAGAAGTGACAATCGAAGTATACATGGTGGCAAAGTGGATGGCAGTAACAGTAGAGAAAGAGTACAAATTTGAAGTGTTCATGGTGGCAACATTCACGCCAACACCAGCAGAGAAAGATTCCAAAACAGAAAGAGAAGACAAGGTCTACATATGCATGGTTGTATTAACGACAGCAGTAGAGGAAGCCTACAAAACAGAGAGGGAGAAAAGGTCTGCAATGGTGGCTAAGAAAAAGAATCCATTGGAGAGAAGGAAAGAGAGCTTAAACTGTTGATGCTCTAACACCAAATTAAGAATGATAGAAAGATTAATCTATTAGTTCACCATATTTTTTTATTTATATAAGTAGGATAATGTATAATAATTAATATAAAGATTACAACTCATAGATAATAAATCTTTTGTAAATATATACAAGCCTATACTATAATAATCAACTTGCAAAATTAACAAAATTTAATCCTATCAAAAAGAATTATAGCAATTAAAATATAATCTTAGTCAAATTATAGAATATGAATTTCATTAATGATTCAAAAACGGTTTTGATTGTTTTTGTATTTAAAAAACACTTTAAAAAAATTTATTTTTTATTTTAAATTAATATTTTTATATTATTTTAATGTATTAACATTAAAAATAATTTTAAAAAATATAAAATAATTTTAATATATTTTTAAATAAAAAATATATTAAAAACTAATCACAGCAATATTTCTAAACAGACTTATGGGATGGCAAACGCTCATTTATATCGAACTCGTGTTAAATAAACTTCGTGTATTTTCAAAATTATTGCAATGGCAAGTTGTCATATGGGTGTCACCCTTCAATAATGTAATTGGAAGTCGAGCCTAAAACTGTCCTCTTTGATGGCATTGCTATTTACATGACAACACATTAGCTTGGGGGTTGAAGATAGAGAAATTATGATTACGGGCGTTTAGAAATGTGAATGCATTTATGTTTTTTTAAAAAGAAATTATTAAAAATTATTTTTATATATATTTTAGATTATTTTAATATACTCATTTTAAAAATAATTTTTAAAAATAAAAAAATATTATTTTAATATA